>NC_060138.1:565169845-565472875 GCF_021461385.2 Schistocerca piceifrons
AGAATAGTGACGTAAAATTTTCGTTCGTTGCTGAGTTTTGTACACCGACACAAAATGAAGTAATTGAGATGTCAAATAGTGATGACAATGCGTCTATGGTCAACAACGGACCAACCCTTACGGTCCTATTTCTAGCAAATCCTAGGCCCTTTATTCCTCGTGTTGTATACTGATTACAAGGCCAATTTACAAAAAAAAAAGGTAGTGAGATAAGGATACTGGACCGAACGTATTTCGAGCAGCAACCTCCAATGAAAGACTGTAAGATACCGCGTATCTAGCGAAATCCTCTAGAGATGATGGAGGACGCACCGATAAGCATTCTGCAATTCTTAGTATATGGGAGATATATGCAGATGCTCCTCCCAAACTCTATAATCTACGAGGAAATGTTACTATCGACAAACAGTTAATATCATTTAGAGGTTTTTGTCCATTCAAACAGTATACAGGGTGATCCATTGATAGTGACCGGGCAAATATCTCACGAAATAAGCGTCAAACGAAAAAAACTACAAAGAACTAAATTTCTCTAGCTTGAAGCGGGAAACCAGATGGCGCTATGGTTGGTCCGCTAGCTGTCGCTGCCATAGGTCTAGCGGATATCAACTGCGTCTTTTTAAATAGGGACCCCCACTTTTTATTACATACTCGTGTAGTACGTAAGGAAATATGAATGTTTTAGTTGGACCACTTTTTTCGCTTTGTGATAGATGGGGCTGTAATAGTCACATACATATGTCTCACAATTTTAGACTAGCAGTTGGTAACAGGTAGCTTTCCTAATTAAATTACAGAACGTAGTTACGTCTGAACATTTTATTTCGATTGTTCCAATGTGATACATGTACCTTTGTGAACTTATCAGTTCTGAGAATACACGATGTTACAGCGTGATTACCTGTAAATACCACATTAATGCTGTAAATGCTCAAAATGATGTCCGTCAACCTCAATGCATTTGGCAATACATGTAACGGCATTCCTCTCAACAGCGAGTAGTTCACCTTCCGCAATGTTCGCACACGCATTGACAATGAGCTGACGCAAGTTGTGAGGCGTTGTCGCTGGATCACAGTAGCAAATATCCTTTAACTCTCCCCACAGAAAGAAATCTGGGGTCGTCAGATCCGGCGAATGTGCGGGCCATTGTATGGTGCTTCGATAACCAATCCACCTCTCATGAAATATGCTATTCAATACCACTTCAACCGCATGTGAGCTATGTGCCGGACATCCATCATGTTGGAAGTACATCGCCATTCTATCATGCAGTGAAACATCTTGTAGTAACTTCGGCAGAACATTACGTAGGAAATCAGCATACACTGCACCATTTAGATTGCCATCGATAAAATGGGGGCCAATTATTCTTCCTCCCATAATGCCGCACCGTACATAAACCGGCCAAAGTCGCTACGTTCCACTCGTCGCAGCCATCGTGGATTTTCCGTTGCCCAATAGTGCATATTATGGCGGTTTACGTTACCGCTGCTGGTGAATGACGCTTCGTCGCTAAACAGAACGCATGCAAAAAATCTGTCATCGTCCAATAATTTCTCTCGTGCCCAGTGGCGGAACTGTACACGACGTTCAAAGTCGCCATGCAATTCCTAGTGCATAGAAATATGGTAACGGTGCATTCGATGTTGATGTAGCATTCTCAACACCGACGTTTTGAGATTCCCGATTCTCGCATAATTTGTCTGCTACTGATATGTGGATTAGCCGCGACTGCAGCTAAAACACCTATTTGGGCATCATCATTTGTTGCAGGTCGTGATTGACGTTTTGCGTGTGGCTGAACACTTCCTGTTTCCTTAAATAACGTAACTATCCGGCGAACGGTCCGGACACTTGCATGATGTCGTCCAGGATACCGAGCAGCATACATAGCTCACGCCCGTTGGGCATTTTGATCGCAATAGCCATACATCAACAGGATATCGACCTTTTCCGCAATTGGTAAACGGTCCATTTTAACACGGATAATGTATCACGAAGCAAATACCGTACGCACTGGCGGAATGTTACATGATACCATGTATTTATACGTTTGTGTCTATTACAGCGCCATGTATCACAAAGCGAAAAAAGTGGTCCAACTGAAACATTCATATTTCTTTACATACTACACGAATACGTAATAAAAATGAGGTTCCTATTTTTAAAAAACGCAGTTAATATCCGTTTGACCTATAGCAGCGCCATCTAGCGGGCCAACGATAGCGCCATCTGGTTCGCCCTTCAAGCTAGACGAGTTTCGTTATTTGTAGTTTTTTTAGTTTGATGCTTATTTCGTGAGATATTTGGCCCGGTCACTATCAATGCCCCCCCCCCCCCCCCCCCTGTACCTCCAGGAAAGTGGCAAAATATGGGATCCAAGTAGGGACTTTGTGTGACAGCAAATCTTCATATTTACTGTAAGAGAAGAGTGGAGCGGAATCCGAAGAAAAAGAAGGAGAGAGGGTACTTGTAGATGTCAGATCACGAGACCACATTTTACGTCATTCAGTTTGAAACTGCTGTGCCTGAATAGCAAATTATAAATTTAGGGACCTGTACGGAAAAATAAGCCAGAGCTTCCACAAAATATGACCAACAAGGAGTTTCACGTCCTTCACTTTACTTCCCAAATGACATTACTGTGGTGACTCACATTCCTAAGAGAAATAAGAATGGTATACTACCGAGCACAATCCACTACGACGATGAAATCAGTGACAGGGCTGATTAAAAGCCAGATATGATATTGGACTAATTCAACGAAACGGGCTATAGACAGTCTTGACCAGCTGAAATACACATGCAAACGAAAAACCAACAGGTGGCCCATTACAGTTTTTCTCCACGTTCCTGATATTTCTGCATGCATCGCATAATGTGGTTGGGAGACTTCGAAAGACCCTAATTGGAATGCAAGAAGTTTGACTATAAGAACAATATTCTCGGAGAAATTTGGAAAGTCCCTGCTAGTACAGTACATTTCGTCAAGGATGTATTTCCCAAGAATAGAAGATTGCCTAATACTGGACAAGAGCATCCATAGCCCTGAAAGTGTGACTGGTGTGTCAGAATCAGTTTCAGTTCACCAAGCAATGGTTCAAATGGCTCTGAGCACTATGGGACTTAACATCTGTGGTCATCGGTCCCCTAGAACTTAGAACTACTTAAACCTAACTAACCTAAGGTCATCACACACATCCATGCCCGAGGCAGGATTCGAACCTGCAACCGTAGCGGTCGCGCGGTTCCAGACTGAAGCGCCTAGAATCGCTCGGCCACCAGCGGCCGGCTCAACAAGCAATGACAATAAAACAAACTTATTGCGTGGAAACGTAACGAACATGTTTGCATAACACATATCACCTATTTGTCCAGCCTGCAGCGAGTAAGAACAAAAGTTAGAAAAAAAATGTGAACACCTTCAAAAATAAGTACATTTATCGAAAAAAATTCTTTCATATTTGTCATTTCGTCGATATTTATTAAAGTAATTATGTCCAAGTTGCGGCAAATTAAGTAACAAAGTAAATAAGAAAATATAAATAATATAAACGCTTTTTGCTAACAATGAAAAATTAAAAATTATCTGTTGTGTCAAAGTGACCCCATGTGAAAATTAAAGTGAATATTAAAATAAGACATTTTGTCAAATAAAGTTCTGTGTATTAATATTATTTACAGAAGACATTGGAATATAACAATGCCAACAACTGTACGAAAAATGCGTGTTTGTAGAAGTTTTTTGTAGTATACTGACTCCAGCAGTACGTTTCTATAGTAAAACTGAACAGAACAGCATGGTTTATGGTAAGAACGCAGATACTTAAGCTGAGCCTCCGGAACGTGGTAACAGGCGATACTATATTCCAGATTAGCCTCGTGTTCATCACTGCGTAAACTGTTTTATTACACTTCGCATGAGCTGTATTATAAACTTTCCATAATATGCGAAAACACAGCCATTTAACTAGCACGCAACGGAAAGTTTAACGGGAGATAACACTTCGTTCTCATCGGAAGTTGTGTATGAGTTGTTGGCCCTACAGTTATCTACTTACAGGGTGTAGCGTTTAATATCCATCATTTACTGGTGCCCTGTATTCTGCCATTTATAATATTACGAATACCTTATCTCATTTTTAGTAATAGGTGTAAATCAATATTATAAACAACAGCTTCATGGATAAGCCCACATCTCCCCTCACACTTTTAACAATCCACCTCCGTCGAAACAATTCCACACTACTTCTTCCTGAGAATAAATAATGCGTTATGAGATTATCGTTCATTCTCAGTTCCCTAGTTTAGTGCGTGTACTGCTCATGGCTACTCTTCTCTGCTGTTTTCATCAGGTATTCATTGATGCTTCTCGGTAACCACGAGTCGCTCTATACCATGGACCTGAAACTATTGTCGTTCCGCATATTTTGTGATGTATTACCTTTCTACAAGTGCTATTAGCTTCCTAAATATTGTTCCCTCATATTTGTAAGTCATGCCACAAAACAAATTCTTAACAAGTGTCACTTATTCCACGGTTACAAGGCCGGCACTTTGAACTGAATCATTTGTCGGAATGAGTGAGAATTAGTTCGTATTTTCTATGTTACTGGGAATCTCTAACTTTGTACTTCAGAACTCAAGTAAGAGGATGTACGCTTGTGTGGTGTCCTCAGGAACTGTAGATAGTGCCTGGCTGTTAGCGACAAGAAAGCTATTTGCAATCTTCCACTCAGAGCTGGAATTAACTAGCTATGTCTTCAATATAAACACCAAACGAATTTACAATACGAAGATCTTACCATTGTTTAGTCTTGTGGGCCTGTTAGCTTTCCAACAATTGGTACAATATTCCAGTACCCGTTTTCTGAAGGGGGTTAAATATGAGTGGTAATCTTGTCCACTCATTGCGTTTGTGAAAATTAATAATAATATCTGAGAAGTCAGTTTATGAAAGTAGAATTAGTGTTTGAGAGTATGCTTTAAGCTTTACAACAAATGTTTTCCGTGTGAAGGCGGGTCACTTAAAAATTAACAACTAACAGAAAAATTTACCTGATTGCGCAGTTTGTTTACAGTATTGCTGGATGTGTCATTGAAATTTATAACACTACTAAACGATGTTTCATCTTGCCTTATACTGATCATTTATTTTGGTAGAGAAAACGAATGCAGCATTGCATTGTCGTTCCTAATCACGATATTAAACTTATGATTTTTTATAATTTCTATGTATTTTACTGCTTACACTGAAAAAGTGTGCTGCCACGAATGTGTAAACCTGTTATGTTATTGTTTTCAGTTTTATATTCTGTCTTACTTTCGTTCGAAGTGATTTAGTCACCTTAGCGATCGGAGTTGGCTTTTAAATCATGTAACTCACGCTCTCAGTCTCGTAGAAGTTTAATTTCTTTCTGGGCATGATATTTTGGTATTAAATTAATGGTGCGATAAAATTAACGTGTACGTGCTGTCTCCAATAAAATATTTACCTCCTTTGCTTACTACGTTAAGTGAAGCCAACACTTATTTAGATAGTTTTCTGTGGAGCACTGAATACACTTTATTTAGTTATTTCTACAGACACTGGCACCAATGAGATATTATTTTTTAAACTGAACTCTTTTTCCATCATTTGGCTGAATACAAATTCTTATCAGCTTTAGTTCCTGAGCTAGAAACGTTCTAAATTTTAGGAGTAGGTGCAACTTTCTGTAGATGATTGTGTTCAGATGGATGTTCTGGTGCCAGACGTTAATTGAAGTGCAGCCTTCAGACAAGTACCCATTTTTCTGACTGCACGACTCAATTCACATTGTAAATGACATGTGAGATTTGAAGTTTCTGGTGTCACGAAACAGTTTAATTCGTTGTAGCGCTGTTTCAAATCGTCTGGGATACTGGAATCACTGAAATAACCACAATTTCTCATACGTCTCTACAAAAAAGAACTTTACTGGTGTTAAATCAAGCGACCGTATTGGATATCCAAAGGCCCACCTAGTGCTAAGCTTCATCCTGGAAATATGATTAGTTCGTGCAAAAATTCTCTCACAGAACGGCTGTGTGACCACCGTGCTGCCTCTGAATATGAGCTTTAATATCTAGACCGACAAGATCATATGATGAACCGATGATGACAAAAACTCGCCTGTCAAAGGACTTGTGCAGTAGTGTGGTCCGATGATCTCACTCACAAAAACTCCACACCACACATTAATGGACCACCCCCCTTCGAAAATCGACATAATGTACCAACCCATGATTTTCTGTGGCTCAATTAGGCACATTATGACATTACACTGCACCATATTTAGTAAACGTGGATTCCTTAGAGAATACAACACTGCGTAAGTTATTCAGAGTGAAATTATTCGCAGCCCATTCGTAGAAAGCAGCTTTCAGACTGACGTCGTTCCCACGCACTTCCTATGTTAGTGACAGGCCGCATAAGAGAAACTTTTGGGCACACATATTGTGTGCCACAAAGGTGTAAAGCTCATAGTAGTGTGTTTAGCACCCTCTCGTAAGCTTCTTTTTTTAAAAAAAATTACTGTATCTGCTATTAATTCATGGCTGCTTCTTTGGCATAGCGTCGGTATTGCTCAGCATCAGCATCTGCTCAACAAACGCGGTGGATTGTTGTGCCATGTTTACTTCTCTTCAGACCAAACTTATTCCGACCTGCTTCGTATACGGCAGTGTAAGGATACATTATACATTGTAACCGAACATTTTGACTTGTATGCTTTAGCGGTGCAAAAATTCTTCGTAGTCTCCTCGGGTTTGCTGCCAGACCCTAAAATAAACATGACTCAATCTAACATACTGCACATCGAAGAGGCATAAAGCCCCGCGACACCAGTAACTATAAATCTCATCCGCAGTTCTGTTTAAAAGAAGCGTTGAGGTTTGCATTCAGGAAAAAGCTTACACGAATACCTACTGCATCAAGAGGACATCCAACCAAACACAATTCTGTACAGTAGTTTTCATTCGCCAGCAAAACTTTAAACGTATTTTGGTGTTCATCCAAAAGAAATTTCCAACTCGGAACTCTAACTCTGGAAAATATCTGGGACCTACGTTTATGACGCTGCTGAAATGGCAAAATATCTTACATTTACCTATCTAAATATATGTTTCTCTCATGTATTATTTTGTCGGTTACAGAGAACATGGTACCTGAAACACGCTGTATGTTCACTGAGTAATTTAATCTTACCTGTTGCTTATTTGGCTAATCTTACCTAACACCAATCCGACAATTACCACTAAGTACTGTAGGCTTTTAAAGCTGTGGGATTAACGTTAAAGTGTGTAATGCGCGCAAAACTATTTTATTTACACATACGACTTGTGGCCGTGGCTCCCCATCTGTCTACTGCAGCTCTGTTGCTATTAATACTTGTACAACAGCGTTTCCTGTTAGACGGTCCTGTTCACGGTATCAGAAAAGTAGTTTTGCTACAGCAGTTATTTATATATGGCAGGCTGCATGCTGTAACTATCAACATAAACATTTGCTTCACAGGGAAGTACCAGAACATAAATATGGTAACTCAGTAAGTTTTTCTTGGACTGCGTCTGCGAGACATCTCAGTTGTTGACAATAAATGAGGACCGTTTCTCCAACACCCGCTTTATGCAAAAAGTAAAATTTTACAGGAATCGAATTTATTTATTTAAGAAGCAAGTTTATAAGGAAAAATTGTTTACTATTAGCAAAGTTTGTACAGTTTTGAACATGTTTTAGGATAGTATTTGCACATACATAAAATTTTTGATAGATTATCAACCACTGTGAGTAGAAAAACAGTTTTCTTTTTCAAAACTCGCTTTATGTGAAACTAGATCAGTGCTATCTAAATATTAAATGGCTGTTTTTAAGATTAAAGTTTTGGAGTAATATTTGGTTTTCTCTTGTTAACAAATTCAGGGGACTCTTGGTCATCATAAATTCTGTGTGAGCTGTCATGACCTTCATGCTCCTCACCACCTGTAGGTTTTATGTCGTCGTAGAAACTTGCAGCATCCTTAGCAACAGTAAAGAAACGCATTAGCTTCATTACATCTTTCTGCTTTTCTGCACTCACATGGTTTTTCTTGGGAATAATCACAGCATGTTTCATGGCTTTGAACGAAGGAATGTTCTTCTTCAAACTTCTGATCCAGAGAAATAAGTACTTTTAACAGCACATTGAATCTTAGCACTGGTTTGTCTGTATGTTATTGCTCGTACATCCATCATTTTGAAAGGCAAGGTAGACTTCAATATATCCTTATGAATCTGCTTGAAGTCACGTGAAAACCAGTCTTTTCTCCACACAAGCAACTTTCCAAACTTTGCAACAGTACTCCTGTATTCATTAGGTGATATTATCTCTTCTTTCTTCCGATATTCCTTCTCACCTCTACCAAATAGACGATCTGGTGGCATGAAACTATGTCCACGAATAAGGAAATACTGGGTAAGTTCAGAGAACAGTTTAGTGTGTTCCATAAAATGTGCCAGCATATAGAGCGTTATAGAATTCTTATTCTGGCTGGTGCACGAGTCTCAAAAAGGTCAAGTTGCAATCCCCTCTTACAAATATTTCTAGTTCTCACTTCTGAATAATTTAATAGGATATATTGTAGTGCAGAAGCGATTTCATTTGCACCTCTTCCAGCTTCTGTTCCACACCAAGTATACTGAAATAGGTTGCCATTATCTTGTTTTGGTTCATGTATCACCACAGTTAGGTTATAGAACCATACCTGTGGTCTATAAAACACTTCCCCAATAGAGAGCTTTGGCAGAAGTTGGTTTTGTTGCATGTCAAAGGCCACTTTCACAATGTCTTCAGAGAACTTGTTCATGATACTGTGGAATTTCTTTGCACGAACTTCATGGAAATGCAAGTTAATTTTACATACTTCGTGAGTTTCTTTGGTTTCTGCGACCTTTATTTTCAGTTCAAGCTCCTTGCATGTTGAACAGGTGTCACTGTGAGGGTTGCCGAAGCCGAGATTACAATTCTTATAAAACACAGTCATAAATTTTGACACAGAACAGCTTTTATTGCCTGCTTGTCTTTGTAGTTTGCAAAGATTTTCCCAAATTATATTTACATTTAATGTTTGGGGAAATTATGATCTACTCAGTTTCCCTCTGCTATAATGACACTCTGTACACTTATGCTTCAAAATGTGCTTTTTCACTTGTTGTGTAATAAGTACGTCGGCATGAGTTTCTCTTGAGCCACCTCTTCGTTCCGATAATCAGTGCCATGTTCTTGATAGCGCCGAAGAATCCGGGCTAAGCGATCCCGCGATACACCTGTTATTTTTTGAAATGTAGCAGCACAGACTGGTACTTGGGACCCATTTCGAAGTTTTATTTTATACCTGATAGACACTGATTTACAAGCTTTAGCTTCAGTGGGATCCACAACATACCTAGCTGGTGCTGATATGTCCATGAATACCAGAAGGAATGCATCTTGCTTTCTCTAATATAACAAATTATTGAAGTATGTTAAGTCTGCGTAACTGAGTTTGCCTGCATGACAGTCTTTCCTTCCATTGTTGCTTGACTCGCTCGTTTCAGCGTACCGGCAGTCAATATCAGGCGAAGTATTTTGCTGTTAATATCGTGATGATTTTGCTTTGGAGACGTTAGACTGTTTTGTTCCTCTTCTTTTCCGCCCACCAAGTCTTTCACTCACAGGAGTATTATAATCAGCATCACTTTCCATGGTCACTATAAACACGAGTCTAGTCTTCTACACGCAACTTCCACGAAACGGTGGTAACTGGTAACCAATACGCATAACAGCTGTCGTCAACAAACGGAGAAATACTGCCTGTGCAAAGTACGTACACGCGTGCGGCAGCGGCTGACGGGGGTTGCCATCAGCATCTGCGCCAGCTGTCACCCTAGTTGGCATCTACCGCCAAGCCAAACAATTTCTCCAGGAGTGCTATTACACAGTCAGAAAGGTACTTGGCCTGACATATATGGCACAGAAAACAAATTATGAGAAGACGCAGCACTACCTATAACATCTTTGCCAAAAAAAGTAGCTTAAAGCGAGTTTTGGAAAGACCTCAACATATGCACGAGGCGAGTTTTACAAAAATGGTCTGTATTCTCTGTGCTATAAGTGGAGAATCTACATCTACATCTACATCTACATCCACCTCCATACTCCGCAAGCCACCTGACGGTGTGTGGCGGAGGGTACCTTGAGTACCTCTATCGGTTCTCCCTTCTATTCCAGTCTCGTATTGTTCGTGGAAAGAAGGACTGTCGGTATGCTTCTGTGTGGGCTCTAATCTCTCTGATATACGTAGGAGGGAGCAATATACTGCTTGATTCTTCGGTGAAGGTATGTTCTTGAAACTTTAACGTAAGCCCGTATCGAGCTACTGCGCGTCTCCTCTGCAGAGTCTTCCACTGGAGTGTATCTATCATCTCCGTAGCGCTTTCGCGATTACTAAATGATCCTGTAACGAAGCGCGCTGCTCTCCGTTGGATCTTCTCTATCTCTTCTATCAACCCTATCTGGTACGGATCCCACACTGCTGAGCAGTATTCAAGCAGTGGGCGAACAAGCGTACTGTAACCTACTTCCTTTGTTTTCGGATTGCATTTTCTTAGGATTCTTCCAATGAATCTCAGTCTGGCACCTGCTTTACCAACGATCAACTTTATATGATCATTCCATTTTAAAACACTCCTAATGCGTACTCCCAGATAATTCATGGAATTAACTGCTTCCAGTTGCTGACCTGCTATTTTGTAGTTAAATGATAGGGGATCTATCTTTCTATGTATTCGCAGCACATTACACTTGTCTACATTGAGATTCAATTGCCATTCTCTGCACCATGCGTCAATTCGCTGCAGATCCTCCTGCATTTCAGTACAATTATCCATTGTTGCAACCTCTCGATACACCACAGCATCATCTGCAAAAAGCCTCAGCGAACTTCCGATGTCATCCACAAGTTCATTTATGTATATTGTGAACAGCAACGGTCCTATGACACTCCCCTGCGGCAGACCCGAAACCACTCTTACTTCGGAAGACTTCTCTCCATTGAGAATGACACGCTGCGCCCTGCTATCCAGGAACTCTTCAATCCAATCACACAATTAGTCTGATAGTCCATATGCTCTTACTTTGTTCATTAAACGACTATGGGGAACCGTATCGTACGCCTTGCGGAAGTCAAGAAACACAGCACCTACCTGTTTTTGTTAAAGCCGACTGCACAGGCCTATAGAGCTAGCCGAACAGTATGTGTTAAGGTAGAAAACTATTTTAAATTTTTTTGCATAATGCGAGTTTTGTAAAAACGGTCCTCCAATGTCAGCAGTGACGGTTAGACCACTGGGAAGCAATTCGTAGTACACCACACCGTCGCTGTTCCACTAGATGAATAACACTTTTAGTGTATGCGTGTAGGTCTCTGTACGAGGAGTTGCTGCTTTTCCTTCTTTTCTTTTCTTTGTATCAGCACAAAGACATCATTTCTCGTTAATAGTGGCGATACAGGACAGGAACGGTCGGTGCTGTTGTAACCTCCCCACCGTAATTTTATAGAAAAAAAAACACGACAATATTATTTGGAAATCCTAATGGACATTGCTCTAAGCGTAACCTGCCCACAATGAAATGTACTGACAATGGCAACAAAAATGTGAAATTCGCAATCTGACTCAAATGTAAATTCTTCACAAAAAATTAAAGTCCATTCAGTGATAAGAAAATTCAATTAAACCGAAATATCGGTCTTTGGCCCTGTGCAAAACAATCAGAATTAAAGTCTTACCTCAGAATAAATGGATGTCACATTTCTGCTCTTGTTATTGCGCACCGCTTGGAGGAACTGCATTGCAAATAATAATATTCTCTTTTTTTGTGATTCTAGTGAAATTTTTCTTCAAAAGAAGTGGAATGAAATGGGAAGTGCAACGAAATCTTTAGTTCAATAAAAAATTAAATTTTTGAAAAAATGCTTTTGAAATAAAAATTATTATTGGGGGACTTGTTGGAGAATAATTACAATAAATAAAAATTTTTCATTATCTAATGATTATATTAATTAACAGTATACCTTATTCACCATCTTGACCAGTGTTGCCGACCGCCTACATCACACAACCGCACTGGGCTGCTACTACTGACCGACCGCTCTGCATGACGACTATTAGCGTACTGCACGCGACGACTACTGACAGAGTACTGCTCTCAACTAGACAGAGCTACAGACTCGCAACGACTGACTGACAGACTGAGAACCGCTCGCAACACTCGCGCGGTCAAGCGCATACTCTCTGGTCACAGATGCTACAATGCCTCGCCATCGCTGCTATGTTACATACGTGTTTCATAACCCTCCACTGGGGGGGCAAAAATTTGGCAGCGATGGTGAGTCATTTGGACTTGCCAATTGCGGCAAAATTTTTAATTAACTAATAAACTTCTACAATTTACATAATAATTAGATGTAGTACATAAAGTAAATGTTGTGCACACGCACTAAGTACAAGATATATCAGACAAAGACAAAATGTGAGTACAAAACATAGTAGCAAATCAGAAAAATGTGTATACAAATTATTTGACAGATAACAAAGTGCACAGGCACTGAAAAAATTCTTTAGCATATTCAGAACAAATAAACAGACTGGCAAAAAATATTATGTTGACTAGTGACATGAGTGCACATGCACTGCAGTTGAGAACATATCAGTAATTGATGAAATGTATGTACAATTAGTAACAAATGGCATAAGTGCATTCGCATTAAAGTATTGAATATACAGAATAGTAGAAAACATATTGAAAAATGAGATAAGTGTACAGGCACTGAAGTTCAGTAGAAAACATATTAACACCTAACAGAAGTGCACATGCACTGTAGTTCAGAACATATCATAAAAATAAAAATGTATATACAATATAAAAGACAAAAGTGTACATACGTATACTGTATACTGTACTTCAGAACAAATCGAAAAATGTCTTTAGCTTTTTCGCCATAAATAAACATAATGACAAAAAATCATGTCCAAAGTGCACACGCACTGGAGAAATGTCTTTAGCATTTTCACAACAAATAAACATAATGGCAAAAAATCATGTCGACCAGTGCCACAAGTGTACTCGCTCTGGAATTCAACAAATCGAAAAATGTATAACCTACGAACATAAATGATGTTACCAAAAAAAATTTTTTTTTTCTTTATGTGACAAGAATCAGGATAGGAAAGGGAAGGATTGCATCATGGTTGTAGCACTTTAGATTGCACACAGCTGCTCTGAAAGTCCATATCTTTCCACAGAAGTACAACACCAAGTGACACAACTTGAAGTTCTTTTCCCATCAGAATTTATCAGTGTAGCCAAGACACTGAATTGTCGTAGTAATATTCCATGTTTTCATTTTGGCAGTACATTAGGTACACCAAACAGTGGGACCATAATAACGTCTTCATTGCTCACGGTGGTGGACAGCATGTCGTGTCAACACCACGCTCTTACAAGGCGCACCAACGTAGAATTAGTGCAAAACCAAAGATAGTGCTCCATGATCACTAGGATAAGCAGGACAAATGGACATTGCAATAATTCAGGGTAGTCAGCTTATGAGGTGAAGGACATCAAGTCACATAATATTGACAATTACAGACTTAATTAGCAGTTTGTGGCATTCATAGCCCAGTTATTGAACATTTCTGTACCAAGTATGTAGTATTACAGAAAAATGTTCATTAATTGTTTTACATAGAATCAGTAGCCTTCTTTTCCTGGTTACAAAGCATTATGAAATAATCGCGTTCTTTTCAGTTACAGAGTATAATTAAGAATCATTAACCTTCTCCTAATTACAGTTAATTAATCATTTGTCATTCCAATAATAATCATTAGCCTTTTTCTAATTACAGTTAATTAATCATTTGTCGTTAATTAATCATTTGTCTAATTACAGTTAATTAATCATTTGTCGTTAATTAATCATTTGTCATTCCAATAGTAAGAATCATTAGTCTTCTCCTAATTACAAAGCATTATTAAACAGTCACATTCTTTTCTGGTTACAAAGTATGAACATTGAAAACAAGAGCTAATTAATGGCATAATTAATAACAATTCATCGAGTGACATTAATTATTGGCACTCAGTGGCCAGCAAGTATTGAATAGAATAAAACATAGTTCATCATTCAGTATTATTCAGATCATTACGAAGTCATTATTGAAAATCAGTTAATTACAGTCATAGCATTAATAATCGTGGGCATTATAAGTAGTCTCATTACAATAAACAGTGTTTCTCATTCAGTAGTATTCAGATCATTACAAAGTCATTATTAAAATCAGTTAATTACAGTCATAGCATTAATATTCATGGACATCGTAAGTAGTCTCATTACAATAAACAGTGTTTCTCATTCAGTAGTATTCAGATCATTACAAAGTCATTATTAAAATCAGTTAATTACAGTCATAGCATTAATAATCACAGGCATTATAAGTAGTCTCAGTACAATAAACAGTGGCAGTTATTAGCTAGTGACAAAGCATTATTTTATATATATACCTTTTTTTTTGTCTCATTAAGAAGTCATTACTGAAGTGACATACTATTCAGAGTTGATCAGTATTATTCAGAATTTTCTCAAACTGGTATCACTACTTGGGACTGGTAATACATTTTTTTTTTGTTAGCAATGCATTGCGTTGGGATCGATAATTAATTGCTGAGGCATAACACTATTTGCTTTTGACCTATTGCTGCAAATGAGGATAGGTAACGTCATTCGTCATGAGTCAGCTGTAGCGAGGTTATGTAACAAGGCAGTATATGTGATCACATTTATAAATGATAAACACAAATGGGTAAAAAATAAACAATGCAAGTACTAGAACAGGTATAATAAGTAACAGGTTTAGTAAGTATCATGAAAAGCTTCTCCTGAAAAAATATACAAAATGGATTATTGACCTGAAAGAAGAAACGCACACTATGCTGAAAAGTAGTGAACTTCGAATTAACAGGTAGTGAAATGTGTATAAAAAATGTGTTCCATAGCTGTCCTTTCCAAAATTTTCTGTCATCCTACTATGCAATGTAACACCTGCTGTCAAAGCAAACTGCAACAAATACTTAAATAACTACATAGCGTAAATACATAACTTCAACCTTATCCTCATCTGTAAAGAAAACTTCATTATCCATCACTTCATTATCCATATTATCATAACTTCATTATTATCATCACCTGTAAAGAAAAACTTCATTATTTATAATACCATTTCCTTCGTCATTATTCATCAGTATTCATTATCATCTGCAAAAAATCACTTCATTACTCATTATACAACTATTCCTTATCTCTAGCATATTTCATCACTAAAACTAAGATGTGTAGTTCAGTCTGACAGCCTGCATCAATCACCTTGTATTCTGAAAGAAAAAATTAGTTAAGACTGCTATTCTGTGATGAGTATAGTATATTCTTGTTAATGCCTGCCAATCCTGATCCATTTACTCTTCCTCATAAAGTTATTGCATCTTCTTTCGTTTATTCCGCAGGTGAAATTCCCATTTCTGTTGAATTTATTTCTTACATGCATCATTTCTTTCTGAAATTCATGAACAAAGATTAATGTCTTGCATTTAAATCCTATACCCACTAAATAATGACTGGTTTATGGTGACACAATTAAGCATACAGCATAACATGACAGAAAACGTAATATGTCAAAGACATTGACAGTGTTCAGATGCAAAAATGTACACAGAATAATACGATGCAGCAGCAAAAAAATGTAAAACAGTCACGATGTTGAGATGTCATAAGGCAAAAAAATGTCAAAGTCAACTGGTGCGTGTTATATCTTAACTATTTCACAGTGCATACAAACAAAACTGGAGTACAATCATACATAAAAAGACAAAATGTGACGTTCGTTGTGTTCAGCTTGTATAGAGGCGAGAATTAAAGACTTTAATGGAAAAAAATGTAATGAAATTAACATGTCATTAGCTAACATTGCATAAATAGTCATAAAATACGTAAGTGTGTCTGAAAAAATATGCACGGTCTGTTGTGTAACGACAAGAAGAGCGACCTGCTAACCTTACCTTGCCGGGCACTTGCCAAGAAAAAAATACGATAATCATCAGTAATTAGTCAGGTGAATATAATTGCATTAGTAAATGGCATCATAGTGTGTTGAATCATAAAGTGTCTTCATTCAGTAAACGGTTTAATGTTTGAGATATGGTGATTGCCTTTCGATTTTCTGGTTCTCAAAGTTTCGACGTGTACAACATTGGGGTGAGGGATGCTGCGAATCCGATATGGACCTCCGTATAGAAGTTCAAATTTACTGCACTTACCTTTTAATTTACTGGATAAATAGTGTGTACGTACTAGTATCTTCTGTCCAACGTGAAAGACGCGGTGTGTACAAACCTGTTTTTGCTGTCTTCTCCGGCGCTCTGCGGCACGTTTGATGTTGTTCAGCGCAATGTCAATTATTTCGTGGTGTCGTAATCGACGAGATGTAGGAAATGTTATCAATTCTTTAATTTTGTTAGGTGGTTCAGCATTTTTCAGTATAACAGACGGAGATAGCATAGTGGATTCATTTGGAATGGAATTAATTACATCTTGGAATGAGAGTATGTGTGTATCCCAATCAATATGTCTTTTGTGGCAGTATATTCGGCACAGCTTACCAATTTCTTTCATTAATCGTTCACAGGGGTTCGAAGAAGCATGGTACTTGGATATATAGATCGGAGAAATGTTTCTGGCTCGTAACATGCGTGTCCATATGCTACTACGAAATTGAGATCCATTGTCAGAAATTACTTTCATTACATGCCCTACATGAGATAGAAAATGTTTTACAAATGCTTTCGAAACAGTTTTAGCAGTAGCTTTGCGTAATGGAGTGAAAGTAACAAATTTGGAAGTGAGCTCAACAGCGACAAAGATGTAGCAAAAACCTCTGTTAGTTCTCGGAATCGGACCAAAAATATCTACAGCGGCCATATGTCTTAATTTAACAGGTATAATGGGATATAATGGAGGAATATGTGAAGTGGTGTCAGATTTAGCTTTCTGGCAAATTTTACAAGACGCTAAAACTCGTCGTATACGTTTCTCCATGTTGGCAAAATGACAGTTCTGTCTCAGTATAAGAAAACATTTTCTTGCTCCGTAATGTGCGTAACTTAAATGAGTGTACCAAATTAATTTGTTAACCAGTTCGTCAGGAATGCATAATAACCAAATGTTGCTGTCAGGATGAGAGCGGCGAAACAGAATGTCATTGCGTACAGTGTAGTGGTTTCTAATCGTAACATTATTCTTATCTTGCCAAAGCTGTTTTATTTCTTTCCACACATTGTCTTTATTTTGCTCCTTTGCTATGTCCTGTAATGACAATGAAATAAAGTTTTCAAATGCAACTTGCTGAATGTACATGACACTGAAATTTGCTTTGCAGAAGTTGGTTGCTACGTCTTGCTGATTGTTGCCGAGAGAACGCGATAGTGCGTCTGCTATAACATTTTGTGTGCCGGGAATGTGAACTATTGTAAAATTAAATTCCTGTAAATATAGTTTCCATCTACTTAATCTATCGTGAGTAAATTTAGCTGAAACCAAAAATTGTATCGCTCTGTGATCTGTGTAAACAGTGGTATGTCTGCCATAAAGAAAATGCCGAAATCTCGTGAAAGCCCATACAACACATAATGTTTCAAGTTCTGTAACAGAATAATTTCGTTCAGCAGGTGACAGAATGCGGCTTGCAAATGCGATGTTTTTGATTACTGTAGAACCGTTTTCTTCGATTTCCTGGAAAATATGTACGCCTAAAGCGGTGTTAGAACTGTCGGTGGCAATGGAAAAATTTCTGGTAAGATCTGGGTGCGATAAAAGTGGAGCATTCAACAAAGCATGTTTCAGGTTCACAAATTCAGAATGTGCTTGCTTATCCCAAGACCAAATAGTGTTTTTACCTGTTAATTGGCACAATCTGGGTGTGTCTAAAGCAGAGTGATGAATAAATTTACGAAAAAAGTTAATAAAGCCCAAAAAACTGCGTAATTGTTTCTTCGTCGTAGGAACGGTAATGTCACGTAGAGCTTGAAGTTTTTCCGGATCAGGTGCAATGCCTTCTGCTGAAATTACGTGTCCAAGAAATTTTATAGAAGTTTTGCCAAAGTGCAATTTACTGAGATTAACTGTTAGTCCTTGTGCATGAAAAGTTTGTAACAGTTGTTCAAGAATCATATTGTGTTCGGACCAGTTAGCTTCTGCGATAAGAATGTCGTCTACATACGTCGTAATTCTGTCTTTAAGTTCTGTCGGAAGTATAGTGTTCAAACCGCGAATAAAAGCTGCAGAAGAAATAGTTAAGCCGAACGGTAGTTTGCAAAATTGATAACAGTCGCCGAAACAGAGAAAAGCTGTATATTTTCTGCAATTTGGATGAAGTTGAATTTGCCAAGATCCCGATTTCAAATCTAGTGTAGAATAAATAGCTGTACCGTGAAATTTCTGTAGAAGTTCCTCTAATGTCTGTGGTCGATCTGTTTCATTAATAATAATGTCATTAATGTGACGTGAATCAAGTACAAGGCGAAGTGAGCCATCTTTTTTCTTAACAATATGTAGCGGGTTTATGTACGGACTAACTGCCGGTTCTATAATTCCTTGGTCAAGCATATCCTGCAATTCCTTTTTAACCTGTTCTCTGTGAATATATGGGATGGGATAATGCTTTGCTTTAAATGTGTCGTGCGGTTTGACTTGAAATTCATACATAAATCCGGACATAGTACCAGGAATGTTGTCGAAAACTGGAGCTTGCTGTAAAAGAATTTTGTGTAACTGCGTTCGTTCGTCGTCTGTAATTGCACTGCTCTCTTTAACTTTATCGGAAATCATTTGTATTACGTCGTAGTCAGCTTCGTCTGGAGTATTATAGTTGTGTACGTACGTATCCGTGAACAATGTGGGATTACAGTCTATGTTACGTGTTGCGGAAATGACCTCTGTGCGGTTAATTGTTTGTTCTTCCGCAGATAAAGAGTGCTGAAATTCTAAAGCCAATTGTACATTTTCATCCTTTAACATTAAATAAGAATTCTGAAAGTCGATAACTGCGTCGTGTTGTACCAGAAAATTCGTGCCTAAAATAATGTCTGTTGTCAATAAAGGAACAATCCAAAAATTAGAATGGAAAGTATGACCTCCAATACAAAATGATAAATGCGTCTGTAATTTAACGTCTACACCTTTACTCGATACTGCTCCTTTCACTTTTGTTTTGCCTAAAGGTAATGTCGGATAGGTATTCTCTTTGTTGCACTCATTAAAAGTCTCCTCATTTATTACTGATATAGGTGATCCGGAATCAATTACTGCTGAGAATTTCGATGAACCAATATTAATTTCGATGACAGGATGTGAAATGGTTTTCTGAATAACTGGTCTTTCCTGCAAGAGAGTGTCTCTGATGTCGTCAAAAGTAATTACATTTTCGTGAACAACATTTTGCGTGTCTAGAGTAGTGCTTGTATTATTGGAAGATGCGATCTGTGCATTATCTAGTCAGATTCTGTCTGACGTGTTATTATTATTAGGAGGATGTTGTGGCATTTCGACTATTTGAACTGTCCTATTACTTCTTCCAGACGTATTACGCTCTGGATGGTACCTACTGTCGGGTTCATTCATGAGAATAGGTCCTTGTTGATTATTTTGTTGCTGGTGAGACCGACTGTTATTATATGTACGCTGATAATTCTGCTCATCGTTTTTACGTCTGTCCTGATAGTCATTCCTATACGGTGCATTACGATAGGCATTGAAATACTGTCTTCTCTGTACGTAATTGTTTCCTTGCTGCCGTGCATTACTATTTGTTGGATCTGGGACTATACGTGCACGCGGCCAAACATTAAAGCCTGGTTGACCTTGTGCATTACATTGTTGGTTACGTATTCCAACCGTCTGACTTTCATGCTGTTGCGGTGGAAAACTTCTATTATTACCAAAATGTGGTTCCTGTTGCTGATGATTTTGACGATATTGATAAACAGAATTTTGGCTGTTATTAGAATTTTGGTAGTTGTCGTTTCTAAAGCGTCTGTTATCTTTTCTATTGAAATTACGTCCCTGATTATAATTGCTGTACTTTTGTTGACCTTGGTTATTATAAGAAAAGTTTTTGTTTACAAAAGAATAATCGGATTGCTGTACTTCCAAGAGCTGTAAAAGATCTCTGAATGCTGAAATGTTTTCTTTTTGCTGGCCCGTTAGAAGTGACACTCGTAATGACCGTGGTAATTTAGAGATGCATAGTTGTATAAGTGCGGATTCACTGTACGGTTCACTTAGGTACTGGTTTTGTTGTACCATGTGCTCAAAAAATTGCTTAACACTGGGAAAATTTGAGTTTTCATAGTTTGGCAAACTAATTAGTTGGTCTTTAATTCCGCGCTGTGTCGTCTTCGACCAGTACGCTGACAGAAAAGCATTCTGAAATTCCTCTACTGAATAGCATTGCCTCGCGATCGGTCTCATACGAGTTGCCGGTTCGCCTTCCAAAAAACTGCAAATAAATTCAAGTTTGTGTGTAACAGGCCAATTCGGTGGAAGAGCAAAGCTAAATTGTTGAATCCAATCCAGTGGGTGAATCTGCGTTCTATCGTTTTTAAAAACTTTAAACTTTCTCACTGACAGAAAATGTTTGTAGTCGAAACTATCATCTCTGTGTGATGGAACATGTTCAGGATCGTAAGAGAATCTATTGAACTGTGGTTGATCGCAATCTAAGTCCCGTACTCTCTGTAGATTACCCAAATTATACGCGCTGCGTGTATCTGACAAATGTTCATAAAGTGGTGTCTGTTGTGTGTTACTAACTGAAGTGTTTTTCATTTCTGTTACTTCTTGTTGTAAACTTGACAACTTCCTACGTAACGTGTTGTTAGATGAATCGATCTCATTAATTGTCTGCTGTAAATTTTGAAATTCAGGTGTTTGATTAAATGAAACCGGTGAAGTATCGTCTGATTTATTGTCATTAGCACTTTCGATAGCATCAATACGACTGGCCAATTCATCATATTTTTCAGTCAGTATTTTTGCCTGATCGTCAGTTTTAGTGTCAGTAGCATTAATCTGTTTTTGCAATTTACGCGTAGTTTCATTCAGTTTTTTAACGTCAGATTTGACGACATCGGAATCCTGTGCTAGTTCTAATTGTTCTAGTCTGTCGGTCACTGTTTGAAAATCGGTTGTGTATGTGTCTGTATTCGACTTAAGATTGGAAATTTCGTCACGTAATTCTGTGTTCGACTGTTTGATGGAATTAATTTCGTCGGACACTGTAGCAATATTATTGTCTACATACGTTTTTGCCTTCGCAAACATTTTACGTTTGTCTTCTTGTCTCTGAGCCGTGATTGTTTCCATGACTTGTCGTTTTACTTTGTTTTGATCCTGAATAAATTTGCGGAAACGCGTATCACTGTTTTGTATGTGAAGATTAAAGCGTTCGTCAATCTGAGTGTTCTGTTGGTCGAATTTCGCGTCGATCTTTTGATCCATTGTACGCGAAAGTTCTACCGTCATTGCTTTAAACTCGTCCCGTAATTGTGTAGCTTTTTCAGAGCATTGTTTAGCGACTCCGCTAATTTCGTCTCTGAGTGTTTCTGTTGCGGCTGTTTGCATTTCCCTTAATTCTTGCGCAACAGACTTAATTTCTTCGCTATTTTTTCGTGAACAAGCCTCAATTTCCGTGCGCAACTGTTCCTTAGTGTCATGACACTGCGCGGCAACGGCTCTAATTTGTTCACTAAGCTGTCTGGAATTGTCGTCTAATTTTTCATTTAACTGTTTGTTCTGCTCACTAAGTTGTCTAAAATTTTCATCAATTTTATTAAATTTTTTGTCCTGTTCACTAAATTGTTGTTTGAGATTTTCGTTATCTTGTTTGTTATCTTCCCTCTGTTGTCTGACCTGTTCGCTAAGTTGTTTGAAATTTTCGTTCTGTTCACTAAATTGTTGTTCGAAATCCTCTTTAAATTGTTTGTTATCTAGACTCTGTTGTTTGATATCTACACCAATATCGTTCTTAAATTGTAGCATTATTGCCATAAATTGATTCAAATCAAATGTAGCTTTACCTACTCCATTATCTGTGCTGTTTGATTGTGTACCTGGAATTGTTGCGCTTTGTGTGACCATTTGGTCATTCTGCAGTTTACAAAAAGGATTATCAGTCGGACCTACACTGTCAGACATTATTTCGGAATTAAATGAATCTGTCCTACTTTGTGTGATCTGTTCATTTTCATTAGACAAATTTGTCTGTACATTACTTGAGTTTTCCGAATCGGGTGTGTTAAGCTCGGCAGCGCTCATTATAATAGAGCGTTCTGCGTCATCAATTGTCGTCAAATTAACAGACGAGACAATTGAGTTTGTTTGTTCATTATCAGGGTAAAAGTCATCACTAGTGGTTGGAATGCATTGATTGTCAGTGAACGCAGGATTGTCATCATTACACTGCGTGTCACAATTACTATTCGTCACGTTGTTTAAGTCGGTAAATTCGTTCATAATACCTCGCGATACACTATTCACAGTCTTTCGCGGCATTTTTACAATAGTCACAATTATTCAAAAACAAATAAGCACAAATGCAAAAGCAACACACAAATACAATAGAGCAACGAATTGCCGTTGACCTGTAGAAAGAAAGTCACAAGTTAATAAAAGCGTTGCGCCAAATCCTAATTATATCTAAGCAAATAAGAGCAGATATCTGACTGTCGCTCAAAAGACTCTCAACGAAATACGATCCTGGACTGGGTGTCGCCAAGTGTAACCTCCCCACCGTAATTTTATAGAAAAAAAACACGACAATATTATTTGGAAATCCTAATGGACATTGCTCTAAGCGTAACCTGCCCACAATGAAATGTACTGACAATGGCAACAAAAATGTGAAATTCGCAATCTGACTCAAATGTAATTTCTTCACAAAAAATTAAAGTCCATTCAGTGATAAGAAAATTCAATTAAACCGAAATATCGGTCTTTGGCCCTGTGCAAAACAATCAGAATTAAAGTCTTACCTCAGAATAAATGGATGTCACATTTCTGCTCTTGTTATTGCGCACCGCTTGGAGGAACTGCATTGCAAATAATAATATTCTCTTTTTTTGTGATTCTAGTGAAATTTTTCTTCAAAAGAAGTGGAATGAAATGGGAAGTGCAACGAAATCTTTAGTTCAATAAAAAATTAAATTTTTGAAAAAATGCTTTTGAAATAAAAATTATTATTGGGGGACTTGTTGGAGAATAATTACAATAAATAAAAATTTTTCATTATCTAATGATTATATTAATTAACAGTATACCTTATTCACCATCTTGACCAGTGTTGCCGACCGCCTACATCACACAACCGCACTGGGCTGCTACTACTGACCGACCGCTCTGCATGACGACTATTAGCGTACTGCACGCGACGACTACTGACAGAGTACTGCTCTCAACTAGACAGAGCTACAGACTCGCAACGACTGACTGACAGACTGAGAACCGCTCGCAACACTCGCGCGGTCAAGCGCATACTCTCTGGTCACAGATGCTACAATGCCTCGCCATCGCTGCTATGTTACATACGTGTTTCACTGTTCATGAGCCAATTGATGACGAGCCGCCGGCCGTGGTGGCCGTGCTGTTCTAGGCGCGTCAGTCTGGAACCGCGTGACCGCTACTGTCGCAGGTTCGAATCCTGCCTCGGGCATGGACGTGTGTGATGTCCTTACGTTAGTTAGGTTTAAGTAGTTCTGAGTTCTAGGGGACTGATGACCACAGATGTTGTATCCCATAGTGCTCAGAGCCATTTGAACCATTTGATGACGAGCATGTAGAGATGCACATACGTCCCACAGTTGATTTTTGTCATTTTGACTTAGAACATTTGATACCCATTCACCCGATTATTGAGCCTTCATCAATGCATGAAAATTTCGCATGGTAGTGGAATGATCACAGATCTTAACATCTGCCACGTCTCGGGTACACTGACGTTGTGGAGTAACCCCGAATGTCTTCCTGAATATGGAGGGTCACTAATGTCAAAACGATTCTCCGTAAAACGAGATAACCATTTTCTTACCGTGCTCTGTCGATGTCATGATCCCCATACATGGCGCTAATTCTTCCGCTGCCTCAGCTGCTGTCATCTCTCCATTGAACTCAAACAGAAGAGTATGTGGGGAATGTTCCGATCCCTCCACTTGCCACTGTTTTTTTCTAGCGTCCACACCTCCACTCACTCTTTCCAGATGACAAAATGGCAACACGTAAACTCACACAGCAACGAAGAGCTACAAATAAAAAATGACAGACGATAAATATACCCACATTAACTAGAGTACCAACATGCAAAACAAAAACGCTTCAAACATGTGCGTCAATCTAACAGATCCAGTTACGGGGGCGACTGCAGTGACGAGCTGTGTTCCGGGGCTTCGAAGTGGGATGGGACAGAAGAGATGGAACATCTACGACTCTACTTCCAGTATTTAGGGGTAACGCTCCTGAACCCAGGAAGATCTTATTTCCATGCGTACTCTGTATATTCCTTAACGACTCTCAGGTTGTTTCTGTTCAAGCTACTTTAGAAGCCAAGTTTGTCGCATATTAAGACACCAGACACTTATAAATCATGCTTGTTGAATTTAATCAGCGTCCAAGATATCCTTACATCCGCATCAAACGTGGGTCTCAAATCAACGGGTGTATAGTCATAATGCATACTTCGTTTCATCGGTTGTAGTTAACCTTAGTATTATTAAATCCGTTGTCCTAATTTGCCGGACTAAAGAGACTACTTTGCAGCGTTGAACGCATCAGATCCTCTTTTGGAGAAAGTCTTCATCAACAATAGTTTCACTTAAAAATTTGGAACTACATCTGAAGAACAATGCAATGCCCCAGAATGAGATTTTCACTCTGGAGCGGAGTGCGCACTGATATGAAACTTCCTGGCAGATTAAAACGGTGTGCTGGACCGAGACTCGAAATTGCGAACTTCACCTTTCGCGGGCAAGTGCTCTACCATCTGAGCTACCCAAGCAGAACTCACGCCCCGTCCTCACAGCTTTACTTTTGCCAGTACCTCGTCTCCTACCTTCCAAACTTTACAGAGGCTCCCCTGCAAACCTTGCAGAACTAGCACTCCTGAAAGAAACGATATTGCGGAAACATTGCTTAGCCACAGTCTGGGGGATGTTTCCAGAATGAGATTTTCACTCTGCAGCGGAGTGTACGTGTGCTGATATGAAATTTCCTGTCAGATTAAAACTGTGTGCCGGACCGAGACTTGAACTCGGGACCTTTGGATTTCGCGGGGACGTGCTCTACCATCTGAGTTCGAGTCTCGGTCCGGCACACAGTTTTAATCTGCCAGGAAATTTCAATGCAATACCCGAACTCTGCCCTGAAGAGCAGCACCCGTTACAACCTACTGACACATCGGCAGCACTTGCCTTTAACTTGGTCTGCAAGATACCCATGTTGTTCTACATTACTCGCTTCGTCTATCTGGTCGCAAGTTATTTTGGTGGAAATCTGAAGCTTCGAAGGTCTCGCGTACATAGGCCTACGAGGAGTAATTTCTACAGAGTGGTCAGAGACAGTCTGAAATTCTCGTCTGTTATGGGGTTGGTTGCTCTGAGAAATAGCTGTCAAGAAAAAATTTCGATACTTCGGCCCGTTTCCAAGTTAATTAACACTAACGTTAGCCAATCACGTCCTTACCTCTCAAATTTATGCGACACTCCAGATACAATTATTGTCCGTTTTTCTCATAGCGTAGACGATAGGACACGAGGCTCCTCAGCCACTGACTCGGGTTAGATCCTTACTACCGTCTAATATCCAATATTTTTTCGCTCTATTTTCCGGTATTAGGGGACCCTAGCAAGAACACATTTCTCGTCATCGTATTCTACGGGCTGCTTGAATGCGCGAGCGCAACGGTCTGATGGGATGACTTGAATCGTAATTAACTCATAAACGGTGCAATGTGCGAATCTTTTATTTAATAATTATTTCTCAGCCTAGCCTAGACACCAGCACTCTTACAAGCTTTCCATACTGTTTCTAAACAGCCTGTATATAGCCCAGTGACGCATTTACGTATTTATTTCTCCAAAGCGTGATATTCATGAGAGCTCTCTATTCACTTGACACTTACTGCTCGCTTCCATTATCCTATAACAGATTCTTCAAATTCTCTAACAGGGTAAGCCACTCGTACAGCATGTGATACTGTTATTCTACCGATGGTGATTACAGGTATTCCAACAGGGATTTGAGGTTTTAATCTATTCTGCGAAAGCTAAAGTACTGTTGAGGAGCTGCACAGTAGCTAAAACTTGCGATTGTTCACATGCCTAAGGAAAGCCATCTCTTTTACGTCCAGAGAGTCCGCCTGCTTAGCTGGGTGACAACGTGCTCGCCTCCCATGATAGCGAGCCTGGGTTCGATTCCCGGCCGGGTTGGAGATTTTCTCAGCTCGTGGACTGGGTGTTGTGTTGTCCTCAAAATCCTTTCATCCCCATCACCGGTGCGCAAGTTGCCCATTGAGGCGTCGAATGAAATAAGACTTGCACTTGGCGGCCGAACATCCCCGAATAGGGGCCTCCCGGCGAACGATGCCATACGCTTATTTCCACGTCCGGAGAATTTCGCTAAATTTAACAATGTGGTTATGAAAAGACGTGCTCACGATGGTGCTGTAATATATTTTGATTCGATGCCATACACTTTTACTTCGGATTTCTGTGGGAACTTACCACGTTTTTAATCAGTTAGCACCGTTTCTTCCGATGTGCAGAAAGAGGATGTATGTTACTCGCACCTGTTAATAAAGTATTCAGAAGGCTTACAGGTTTTACACGCACCGAATAGAAGGTATTACAGATACTGTTTAACAGATTTAATGCTTTTTTATAAGAATGTACCGTAATAGATTTACAATAAAATTTCCGCTTTATATTCGTCTGCAGCACGCTGTTAGTGTCCTCGGACTCGGCACAAAATAAACTGTTTGCGAGAGCGATGGAAATAGAAGAGACAGTTACGGAAGCAGATTGAATTTTGTATTTGTTTCCACCATTTAATATGCATGAGCTGGATAACAAAATCCCATTTAAGGCGACAAATGGAACTGTTTACATTCTGTAGAATCTTGATTTGCATATTATACTGCTGTATTTATTTCATTTAAGACGTTAAAGAGACCATACCAAATTGGCGAGATATTCCCTTCGCCTGGACAGTGAAGGCATATCAGTAAAATTTGGAAATCTGTGGTAAGGTCTTATGGGACCAAACTGCTGCACTACTTATTCTAACTTAAACTAATTAACGCTAAGGGCAACACACACTCCCATGCCCGAGGGAGGACTCTAGTCTCCAACGGGGGGAGCCTCCCGGACCGTGACAAGATGTCCTAGATCGGGCATATCAGTGTGGAGCAGAAATAATACGAGGATTATTTTAAGACAGTGATTCACAACCTGGGGTAATGACATTTTCTGAGGCGTAAAGACCGAAATGGTTTTATTGTGAATCAGTCAAGAAACTAAATAATTCTTAAAAGATCGTTACTATTATCACGATTTTGTCACACTGTTATTAATTATATTAGTTGCTTCCACAGTTCACGGGAGTGCTACCGGGTCCCATCACCAGAATTCCTAGGTATTTCAGTGGGGATCCGTCCCATCACTACCTGGCGGTGTTGATGGAGTTAGGCGTTGCTGCAAGATCACGGTATTTATACCCTGTGGTCCACAGTTTAGGCTCCACCGGCCCTGAGCCATGCTCGGTGGTGAAGGTGGGTGCGGCTGCTACGGTGAGGGGGCAGTCTCAGTTGCCTTCCACCGGCCGTCCCTGATTCATCTCCCATCCGGATGACACTTTTAGCTTTGATGGGGCTTAGTATTGGCTCCCACACCTTGCTCAGTTGGTAGCCAGTGTCCCTCTTGATTAAATTTTCAGTCACAGGAATTTCATTTGTTTGTTTGAAAATGCAGTTCCAAAATTTAATCAGTTTCATTTGCTGCTAATTAATTTTATGTCCATTTTCAATGCAGTGTTCAGCTACTGCAGACTGACAAAAAATGTTCTCGTTTGCATAGTCATTAATTATTTATTAAACATATGACCGGTTTTGGCCTCTAGAAGTTGGTTGTGGTCAAATAATGCGCCATACAATTGACGATGATGCATTATCTGAAGATGGCCTACTGCTAGAGGCCGAATCCCGACATATGCTTAAGAAATAACTATGCGATCGAGAGTGTGTTCTTTGTTACTAATTTTATTCAACTGAAAGATCGTTGTTACATTCTAATAATGTTATTCAAAGATTATTGCCGCCTTGTTGGGCTGTAGTAAGCGGGTGTAGCGCTCATGTTCTATATATGGATCTTCAACTGTGCGGCTGGCCTGCCCGATGTGTTCTTCCGCATTCATACGGAACTTGGCACTCTCTGCTCTTTTGAAAACCAGATCGTCTTTCACTGTCCCTCCCTACACGCCTTGTGTTTTAGATGGCGGGCGCAAAACTGGCGTTATGCGGTGTTTTAATAGTAGTAGTAGTAGTAGTAGTAGTAGTAGTGTTCCAGTTTTTGACGATACATTCCCAACAAACGGTATGAAAGCGGTCTTCTTGTCTTCTTCTTTCGTGTTTTCGTCTTCCATGTCGTTCTAGGGGCTTTTGCAACACGCGGCCGTCTGAATCTGTACGACTGTTGCATCCATCCTCGTGGAAGAACGATTCCCGGTGCCTCAGTTCTACAATCGGCTATGCGCTGTATACTAGAGTGCTGATTACGCTGTTCTTCTGCGAGGGATGGTGACAGCTGGACGCATGGAGATGAAAATTCGTACGCGTTGGCTTACGGTATACATTTTAGGCAGGCGATTCGTCGGACCTACGCTGATCTAGGTCGTCGAGGAAAGGAGGTCTGTCATCTTTTTCTATTTTAGTAGTAAACTGAATATTTTCAATCATGGAATTCACATATTCTAGAAAAGAGGACTGGGAGTGGGGAGGTGCTGGCTAATATCTGATTGCATGGTCTACGAAAGGTAGGGAGCTGCTGTTCTAAAAGTAATTAACGTTTTGGTCTGACGATCCGCACAATTCTCCCTCCACCTACACCACCAATGTATCTGGCCATCCTAGTCGATGGTGCCAACATGATGTCAACAGGCATCTCAAGCGAACATTTATTCTTTATTTCAGAATTTTAGAATGTTTGGCAGAATTAACGATCCCGCTCTGTGCGAGGTTCCTAGTGTAATAACGTTTGTCAAAGCAAAAGGATCCACGGACGTTTGTGAAAAGCTGATGGACGAAGATTCAGATCAAACCCGAAGCATCATGTTTGACGACGGGCGAACGAAGATTCGTAATAAGGAACGATGACGCCTGAACTTCAGTTGTAGTCGGCGAATTTAAATCAAGGACTGTGGACAAAAATCAGCAGGGTAAACGTTTTTTCATTGATGGACTGAGTTTCTGCTTTCCTGAAATTTCACGACCACTTCTATATCAAATTGCTAGTGCCGATTTAGGATATGCCAGGTAGGTTGCTCTGCTTTTTGTAGATGAACAAAAAGAAAACAACGAATAACATCTTCACTGTTGTTTCTCATCCACAGAGGGGCGTCCATCTACTTCTTACAGATTTATGGACTAGACAGGACACGATAGGATATGAAAGTGACTGAAGTGGGAGCCCCAGATGACCAGGCCTTAAAAAAAAAGGCACTTTTGGCGCTCGTCGTTTGAGGCATGAGCCATTTACGTTATAATCGTTTCCATGAGGCGGCTGCCGCAGCGCCGTCAGTACAGGACAACAATCTGAAGGTAATCGGTACGTGTCTCTATGCAGCAACATTTTTTTTTAAATTTTAAATTTATATTTTACTTACACTGAAAATAAAACCAAACAATTCTCACTATCTTACACCTTCTAACACTTTGTTTGAAAGAATGAAAAGGAAAGGCTAAGGAATATTTGTGATTGCACATAAATTTCCAATTATGGATTGTAAGGCGTATACGAGAACTTCGTATATAAAATTAGATTCTTTTAATATTTTATAGGTGATGATTTATGCTTACTGGGGTGATATTTATTGCATAAACAGGGGAAGCAGTGGCTCTCTCGGCATCTTGCACATGTTATATATCCCCCCATTATTACATGGTTGTTTTAAAGTTTCTGTAAATGTACACACTTTATTCACATTCTTAAAAAAATTCTGTCTCATCCCCCAGTTTGGCAGCAAACTACACGCAGCGCACCATTTCCACAAATATTGGCAAGGATAGCAGGTGATGTACAATGGAATTCATTTTTATATAGTCTTCCATTTACCGATTTCTTTCTCTCTCTACGAGGTAATAGTAGTTTTTACGCTTTTTGTTCCAATTATTTACCTGAATATCAAAATGGACATTGCAGGATTGCGCTAGCGGAGTGCAAATAAAAATACTGCACGGTTATAATCATTCTTCATGTTGAAAAATCTCATCGGGCATTCGTGGATTTATTTGTCCTTCTCAAGCGACAGTAAACAAGAAAGTTTTTTCTTCACGTAGGGCTTTTATCAAATCAGTCAAAAAGTTAATTTTCATATCTTTCATTTAAATACTAATAAATGTGGTACAGTGCTCAATTATTTGGTTTATTTGCAATGAAAGTAACCTAAAAAACTAAAAATATTTCTCTCAGAGGGATTTGACCCCACCTCCCTCTTTTTAACGCTATTTAGTCATTCCGCAGTGTCACCCGCTGCACCAGAGCTACGTTAATATTAAAAATTCATGCCTCGACTGATCCCAGCCTGTTTTTTGGGGTTCTCTGCCTTGTAGGAAAACGCAAATGTTGCAGGATCACTTCGTTGCTCCTATGTGTGTCCGATCATTATGAACCCTTTATCTCAGGAATGGAGTGACGTATCAAGTTGACATTTGTGTCACGTACTGCGGTTCCTTTGCGGCGTAAAAATGTGAGCTTCTAAGTCGATGCGACCACTTATGTCACATATTTCGATTCTCGCAAACTGGTTCATCAAGACATGAAACATGTACAGTTAAGGGAAAATCCAAAAACTTTTAATGTATGATTATGTCACACTACAAAAATATTTTTTGTCCTTTGTTTCCCTACCGTTTCTCCTCCTGTCTGTTGAGATCCAATTTTCTCAGAAGTTACAATAGCACATGCGAAGTTACACAAAAAATATAAACTTAAAATTACAACAGTCGTTTAAGTTTTGGAATTCCCAGGATCGATATCTTGCCACCATCGATATCGGTAACAGGCGAAGATAATCGAAATTCTCGATTTCCGAGACGGATGAACTATCATCATGTATAATTAATATTGTACGGAAACACCAGAGCGTGCGTCCCACTCGCACTTGCCCTATTTTTCTTAACGATTCTCTCACTTTCATTCCTAGTCAAGTCCTGCCTAAGCCGTAAATTTCGATGAAATCGGTTATGACGAGTAGGCGCTGTACCATTGTCAGTACGACAAAGATTGTGGGGAGACCTGGGTTCATTAGCAAAGCTGCAATCATTGGAATGGCAACATTTACGATTCGCAAGAAAACCAAAAGCAACCACACAAATTTTGAACAACAAGAAGACCGTAGCTACAGTATCTTTAAATCGTAAGTGCCTCCTTCACGAATGTATGTCTGCTGGAGAGACCACAAGTGTGTCCGCCTAGTCCTCAGACCCTTAACCGACTGCTCCAGTCCGTCGAAAACATATGGCTGGGACTGTTGCACAGTCACACTGTGCTTCTTTACACTAACGCCCGTCGGCATTCTGCTGCGTTGATGAAGGATTTGCTTCGGCATTTTATGCGCTAAGTTTGGAACATCGCTCGAGCAGCCGGAAATTACCCACGAGACCAGCTTTTTCCCAAACTGAAGGAGTTGTTGGACAGCACTATTCTAAATGCAAAGGTAGTCCCAAAATATAGCAATTGAATCACCGATAAATCTCAATAATTCTCGATGTACAGCAAATGGCACTGCTATTTAAGTGAGAAATTTCTCACGTGATTTGTAAGAGTAAATGTAAGTGTAAGTAATATGAGACATGTAATGTCATGTCCTGAAATATTAGTCTCTGACATAGGGAAACACGGACTCAACGTAAGAGCGGCAAACTTGTGAGCCAAGTTTACGACCTAGTTATCGACGTCTTCTATTGCAGCAAACTGCATCTTCACACAACAGCAGTGCTGTTTGGTGTCAGTTTGGTGCTGTAGTTGAAAGGGTTCGCACATTGGTAGCCGTTTCCTGAGGTATTTCACGGAACGCGTAAGAAGGCGACGCGGGATGTGCAGAACTCGAAGAAGCAGTTTCCTTGAATGGAAACCGGCCATGGGTAACGACGCGTAGAACAGAAGTTGGCGGTTTTCAGGATACCACCTTCTCGAAGAAACGTCGTTTAACATTCTACACCCTGATATAGTACTGATTTAGTACCTGAGTGATTTATGCTGACTGGATGAAAGATAAATACAGTAAATTAACATCTGAACTTCGCAAGTCACCAAAAGGCTTGTAGCCGAGGCTGCACTATCAGAATACTTTATACCCTATCCTGCGTGTGTAAGGAAGAAAGATTATCATTACTATACTTGCACTGATCTGAAAGTCTGTAAATGGATCGTATTTGTCATTACGTGAGTTGTAAGCTGGATGAAGTAACACTTTCTCTTTCGTTTCGGTTATCTATGCTTTGTGTTTCTTTACTGTTCACAATGCCTTATTATACCTCCATCCTTCGACTGTAGTTTTTACTGGATTCCTGTGCACCTAGCGTACGAATTAAACGGACCCGCGAGAAAACACTCTTCTCATTTCTTAATCTACGTTTACACGGCCATAAAAATTTCATATTGCCAACAGTATAGCCCTATAATGTTGTCCAGTGATATTACTGCCATAAGAACTGCAGCCACATGTGGTGCAACATTGGGAGCCACTGTTTCCTGACAATATTTGTGACAATTTATTTCCAAACCACAGTGGCCGCGAAAGTAACGAAGGAGACAACAAGAGTAATCAGGATTCCCAAATGTTTTTTTCTTTAAGTATGTAATTGCTATAGGATCTTTATGTCGTGAATTAGTAGTGGATTTGTCTCTTTTCCAGAACGTTGAAACAGGATTATGAATACATTACTTAAAATAAATCATCTGAGAATTGTTAAGACCAGTGCTAATATGAATGAGCGTATACCAGTTACAACAAGACTGGTTATTATAATAATACGACACAGTATTTCATAATCATCACATTACTTCTTTTCACATTTTCGATGTTATTTTAAAAGTAAATATTTTATTATTTTATTGTCAATGCTAATTGCTTGAAGCATTGTAAAGTAGAATTACCACAAGATAGTTAAAATCAATGTTGTAAGGGATGCAGTAGACATGCTTTTAAAGTCAGGGTCTTTGCAACATATTATAATAACAATATCTGACCCAAGGTACTACTGGCATGGCACTAGCGTTGTTCGTATGCGAGAGTGCGTACAGAGGAGAGAAGAAAGTTAACATTGCGTAAGATCGCCCATGAATAACTGTGAAAGTATGGACAGGATTTTTGTGTGACGTAAGTCACAGTAGAATATTTATTTGAGAGGAGTTTCTATTGCATTAATGAAACAAGAGTACTTTATGGTTAAGCATATTAAATTTTACTTGTGAACAGAAGAAGAGCCATTTGCCTGATAAATGCTGTTAGCAAATCATTACCTCGCGCCTACAGCAGCTCCACCTTAAAGTGAGACTTCACCGTTTTAGTAGTTTAGAAATGTGGAAAACTTCCCTGCATGCGAGTATCATTTAACCAATATTACAGTTTTTCTCATCTTTAATTCTCATCCAGTGTTAATCATTTTCTTATGTCATTGCTGCCAACAATATGATACTGTTTCTATCATTCTAATAGCCAACAGTCATATTATTAACACAGAGATACACTGTAATACGAAAACGTTCATTAAGCCAGAAAGTAAATCTTAAACTTTGCTATTTCAGTGAATAGATGAACGTCAAGATTTGACAGAAAGCATAGTTTTTATTTTGCCAGTTTAACTCCATTCGTTATCGTTTCAGGGAAGGAAACTTATTAATTACCAACTTTCTTTTTCCTGGCTAAGTAACAATGTATACCATGATTCAACATTATTATATAATTTTGTGCATTCATTTATGTTTTGTTTGGTTTTGGTTTCGTACTTGCAGTAAAACCTGTTCTAATATCTAGTACTTGCCAAGTATTCACTTTTCAGATCTTTTATTTCTACTAACGCATTTTCTTTAGAAGAAAGAAAGGTAAGCGAAACATGAAGACAGTGAACATCTTAGAGAATTAACGAATCTCTGTTACTGTCACGCTCCATGTTGCAATTAGTATATTACTTCTGATTTTGAATGATTGCAGAATTTTCTGGGTCAAGGTAATTAACTTTCAAACATTTTCTAAAATCTAGTTATTTTAGGTCAGGATCTTGTGCTTGCAGTGACCGTTGTTGCCCAGATGAATGTCAGTATCTGTCAGATAAATTGTTGAACTTTTAGCCCAACATAATCAATTTCACAACTTTTGTCCTCAAACGAACTGGCGACCTTACTACTTCATCAACTATTGCTAAATTTCAAGATTTAAAGTAATAAAGTTTGTCGTTGAATAATTAAAACCCAGCAACGTAGCTACATGCGTTTTTTTGTTTTCAGTCATTGTTAGTAAAACACTTTTTCTTAACATTATAACATTCAGTGGTAGATTTATTTGCAAATGCAATGCTGTTTCGAAGAAAATGTGCAGCACACATCGATTATGCGACTGCACATTACATACGACAATACAGTAATAAAGTTTGTCGTTGAATAATTAAAACCCAGCAACGTAGCTACATGCGTTTTTTTGTTTTCAGTCATTGTTAGTAAAACACTTTTTCTTAACATTATAACATTCAGTGGTAGATTTATTTGCAAATGCAATACTGTTTCGAAGAAAATGTGCAGCACACATCGATTATGCGACTGCACATTACATACGACAATACTGATACTCCTCTTCTCTCATTCTCATTCATTTGTAAAGCTTGTGACGACAGATCGCAATGCTGCCTCTTTTCGCGCTCTTAGCCACTTGACCTTTGAACGTCGTTCATACTACCAAGAGCAGCAAAGGGTAAACAGCGCGAGACAATGGTTCTGCTGAACTAAAGAGAGTTGTGTCCACCGGAAAATTCCACGTCGCAATACTAAATAAAATATCGCACTGTACCGGGCACTTACAAGAAAAATGGGGTAAAGCCAAGAGAGGCCGATCGGTGGCCCGCACCCCCAGCATACGTGTGGTTTCGCACGCTATGGCCAGCTCTCGTACATACACTGAGGTGACAGAAGTCATGGGATACTTCTAAATATTGCGTCGGACCTCCTTTTTCCCTGTGTAGTGCAGCAACTACATATGGCATGCTTTCAACCCTTTGGAATTCCCCTGCAAATATAGCCAAGTTGTCTCTACATGTTGTCTACAAATGCAAAAGCGTTGTCGGTTCAGGATTTTATGCACCAAAGGATGTCTCGATTACTTACCATAAATGATCGATAGGACTCATGTCGGACGATCTGTGAGAGTCAAATAATTCACTCGAATCGTCCAAAATGTTCTTCAAACCAATCGCGGACAATTGTGGCTCAACGACGTGGCACATTATCATCGACAGAAATTCCATCGATGTTTCTAAGTTCAAGAATGGTCGCCAAGCAATCAGACAAAACCAGAGGATCCAGCTAATTCCACGTAAACAAAGCCCACACCATTATAGAGAAACCATCAGCTGCTACAGTGCGTCGTTGACAACTTGTGTCCATGGCTTCGTGTTGTCTGCCCCACACTCGACCCCTACCATCAGCTCTCATCAACTGAAGACTGGAGTCATGTGACCAGGTCATCGTTTTCCAGCCGTCTGGAGTCTAACCGATACGGTCAGGAGCACAGGAGAGGCGCTGCAGGCGACGTCGAGTTGTTAGCAAAGTCACTCGTATCGGTCGCCCGCACCGTAGCCCATTAAGGGGAAATTTCTCCGCAGTTTCACGAAGGATGCATTCGTCGTACGTCCCACACTGGTTTATGTGGTTATTTCACGCAGTGCCTCTTGTTTCCAAGCACTGAAAACTCTACACAAACGCCGCTGTACTCGGTTGTTAAGTGGAGGTCGTCGGCCACTGTGTTGTGCATGGTGAGAGTTAATGCATGAAATTTTGTATTCTCGGCTCACGTTTGGCACTGTGTCTCATAATATTGAATTCCTAACGATTTCCAAAATGGAATGTCCCATGTGTCTTGCTCCAACTACTATTCCGCGTTCATAGTCTGTTCATTCCCGCCGTTCGGCCACAATCACGCCGCGAACCTCTTCACACGACCCGTCTTGGTATAAATGACTGCTCCACCAGCGCACTGCCCTCTTGTACCCTGTGTACGTGATACTGTCGTTATCTGTATACGTGCACGTCACTATCCCATGACACTGGTCACCTCAGTAAATTCTTTTGTGTTCCATACCTGATGTACGTATCTCATTTATGGTTGTCTCGTTCGCTCACTCCTACAGTACTGTAGACAACAATCAAACTGAGTGCTTGCACGTAAGTGTACCAGCTTCCTATGTGAATCGATAAATGTTTCACGTGACTTGGGGCTCACGCGCTGTCAGAGTGAGGAAGAGGCAGCGAAGGATAGTATATGCTCATCAGGACAGATAAGATAGGTACGATCCTGCCTTACAAAATGTTCTTCACATTTGGCGGTCAACATCAGCAGCCTTCAACACCAATAATATTAAGGTTTTTAACATGGCTGTCATTCAGCGACTGTTGTATAATACAAAATTTTGAAAAACACAGCCCTCAGTCGCGAACACAATTAATTTGTGACCTAGGTTTCAGTGTCACAAGGGACACCTTGTTCGGACAAAATTAAAACTAAATGTTACAGCATAACGTACCAAAAATACGAAAGCTGCGGTCATGTCAGATAGTCGGAATTAAAATAAAATGCAAGACAGGTGCAAGCCACTAGGGGCTGCCACAGTCAACACAAAACCAATAATATTGGCCAGCCGTACCGCAGTACTACCACATTATCAGCAATATCCCTAGAAAGTGGTTGGCATTACAACCACGGCCCCACACTGCTTTTAAATACGGTTCCCGTAAAGACACCTTTCGTTGACTCTATTTCCTAAGGCACATCGACTGTAGAACAATGCTCATTAACTGACTTGTGATTGTTTCATTTGTTTACATGTATTACATTGTATGTATTATTGTTACGAGCAAAATGCCACTTCGCAACATTTGCGAACGACATGATTTCTATATAGGCATTCAGAGTAGTAAGATGTCACTTTTCAAAATTGTATGTAAGATTGTGTGTTACTACATGCAGTCAATAAAATTCACTCTAGTTCTTCCTCTAGTGTTCTGAGAAAAAGCAGAACTCTTTATTGCAAGACATGATAACGCCCATGGTTATTATATTTTGTGTGAGTGGTGTCCCTCGACTCGTGTTTGAAAAAAAGAAACAGAAGTTTAGAGCCATCAATAGCTGTCGATAGGAAAATATTTATTAACAACTCTTTTCGATCATTCGCTCATCTTCAGGTAACAGGAAATTAAGTACAATGGCCTATATAGCGACGTTTTTAATGAGGTCATTGTGCACTGTACACTCCACTCTGCCCGGGATAAAACGCGTGTATGATTGTGGAAGAAGTTAACTTCACAATACGAAAACATCGTAATGTCGGTTAAAAGGCGTGAACCCGTTCCCCATCGAAAAAATTTGCTAATATTTCTCGGATATTTTCTAAATTGCTCCATACAGAAAAACAGTGCAATTATTGTTCACTAAGTGTAATGCATTTTAGATTTTACAACATTGTCTCAGGTGATTTTTACTTTAGTTCACACTACAGTACAAACGTCTACTTTTAGTCTATTGCCAAAAATATTATTGTATCTGAAAACGATCAAATGATCAAATCCGGTGAAGATATATTTATCAACCGATTTTGGTGCTTCTGATACTTCACTTTTAGCTACTACGCACTTAAGTAGATAGTCAAATGTAGAATGCATCGTATCTTCATGGTGTGCCATAGGTACTAGATGCCCTTATTTTGCCAAAGAACATGTTTATTACAACCTTACCACACCAGTGATAGCACCATAATGCAGAAGATATCAGTCGTCTCCTGCATTCTTCTCCATTTCTCCACCTTTCATGTCCGTAAGGATAATTCATGGAAATTATTAACGCTATGTAACGATAAAAACGTGTTGCCAAATGCCATGAAAATACCTGAGGTTACCTGATGAAATTATTTGTGATTTTAGAGGACTTCAAATAGCCTCATCACCGCGAGTCATACGTTATTGTATTGAGGCATTGATATCTGTGAAAAAATAAGTCTGCGTCAAGCCGATGTTCTCACACATTGTTTATTGCTGACCATCAATGACATCGTTTTTCTAGCTGAGCGTCATTGGTTATCACTGAAGTTAATAAAATATGCATTTGGCTATAGCAGCAACAGCTGTTAAATACATTAACGTTATTTGTTATCAAGTCTTTACGTTAAAAATTGGCAGTTTCAAAGGACTACCCCACAACAGAATTTCTTTTTTTTTTTTTTTTTAGAGTGTCCATTTCGAGTTATCGTAAGTGTACTGAAATAGCACAGGATAAGCGGATACATAAATGACGACACTGCAGATGTTGCGTCTGAATGATGATCTTCCACAGAAGCAGGTCATTTTACTGTCTGAAGGGCGGTAGGTCATCCTATCAGTTTCCTCTTCGTCATTAGTGCGTGGCAGCCAAAGTTGTGCTTCTGTTCCTTATTTAGTGTTTCGGCCTTTCTCAGTGTCATCTAGAAAGAAATAAACGGTGACATTTAAATTAGGATTCTAAAGGAATAGCTCCAACGTTGGTGTAATGTCGCACTCGTGAACTGCATCAGTAAGCATTATCAGATATTTCTGTGACGTCTAAAAAGCCTAACAGAGTAAACTATTATTATCAGATAGGGCAGGTGGTCGCAGCGTTTAACAAGCAGTGTGTACGGTGAAGATCCACCGATAATGCAATGAAAAGTTTTTAAAAAGAAAACATTATCGACACTTTCAGTCTGAAAGAGACCTATTACGGGCTTGCTGGGGCCTGTTAGTGGAGTAGTCGAGTATCTGTTACTGTGGAACATTTTCATGCGAGAGTATCCAATATGCTTCACTGACTGATCGTCAGGCAATCCGTCAAGTTCCACTTCGCTATTTGCGACCACACCAAAACATGATAACTGTTACATTGTTAATCAGTTATATAGTTAACACACATCTATGTCTATCATCCATCTGCAGGTAATTCACAACAGAAGCCCATATCGTCCCGCTGAATTGGTCAAATGTTCCAGCTGTCTGACTAGTGAATCACTGCAGGCTGCCGTTAACAACACAACATGGACGAATGGTTATGGAGTTGCACCGTACCCTGAAAGCGTGAAATTTTGTGAGTGTGTATAATGTACAATGAGGAATCCATGTAGGGGATCACTTCGGATGGTCTACGTCTGCGAATATAGCAGTGGCCGTAAGGAGGAAACAACGCATCCATATCTGGAAGCAGCACACTGGTGTTAGGAGTTGTCGTGCTTGACAAAAGGGCACAACTGGTAGAGAATTAACATATCCTATCGACTGTAGCTTACGTCAGATATCCTGCACCTTCATATGTTACCTGTCACTAAAATGTAACATAAGACCAACACTCAACACGACAGGGTCGTGCACGCTTGGTAAACGTCCCTTTGATTGAAATGGATGAGGCTGAAGGACTCGATTGACCAACATCCGCTATGGAAGAAGGATGACTTTAGAGAGAATTCTATGTAGCGTCAGCCTTTCCAAACTGATGTATGGGGTTGCTGGTATCCTACTGTCACGGTTCTTCGTTAACTTTAAGTGTACTTAAAATTAAAGTTCCCACGATCACAACCTTTAGGATGAATTAAGGCACCAACCGCCTATATTCAGGAAAGGTAAATATACAAATTATCTCAAGAGAGCTGTGCAGTCTAAAACGACACTCCCTAATGAGCAGGAAAGAGATGCATTCACTTTCTATCTAATCTATCTGGGGAATTTTTCTTCAGAAATTACCACAACTACGAGGAATTCCTTCAACAAAACGTGAGAACATATACTGCCTGACAAGAAATATCAGAGGGATTAGAGGGGATGAAATAATACTTCGTGGATTGAGAATCTGTGGGAGGTTCTTTCGCTGATTTCAAAATCGAGTCACAATTACAAGGAACTAGCCAATACGAGCCGTCTTATCAGCATGACGCTGCACCGCCACTGGCCTGGATGCATGTAGTGGTTCGGTGGCTAAGGGTGCCTCTGCAGAGGCCAAATGGACCACAACTTCTTTAACTGGTCCTTCATGTCCTGGGTACGGACACTGAGGCGGAGATTCCGTCTGAGCAGGTATGCACAAGTACTAATCGCGACAGTTCTTGCTGGCCGCGGGAGAATCTCAACATCACTCAATCAATTTATAGAGACACGTGGCATGTGTTGACGAGCATTATCCTCTGGAAAAGTGACTGCATAATTCTTTCGTACGGGAGGTATCACACGAGGATACATATCCGCGAGGTACCGTTGTGCCATCAGAACACCTTCAATCACTACCACCTGTGCCCTCAAATCACACATTTACGCCAGAAGTAACACCACTGTGCCTCTTTGCTTGTCGCCGCTATGCTAGCAAAGGACAGCCAGGAGCACCATTCACTGAACACAATAAGGCTCCATTCATCAGTAGCTTTTGCTTTTCGGTCACGGCACCATTTCCACACTAAGTATGGGACGGTAATTCCTTAGTCCAGGTCCCGTTAGTCTCTCGCCCAGGGCGCGGCATGACAGAATATAGCAAGGAGTCAATTGCTTGAAACTTCCTGGCAGATTAAAACTGGGTGCCGGATCGAGATTCTACCTCGGGACCTTTGTCTTTCGCGGGTAAATGTTGTACCAACTGAGCTACCCGAGCACGAATCACGACCCGCCCTCAGAGCTTCAATTCTGCCAGTATCCTTTCTTCCAGGAGTGCTAGTTCTGCAAGGTTCGCAGTAGAGTTTCTGTGAGGTTTGGAAGGTAGGAGACGAGGTACTGGCAGAATTGAAGCTGTGAGGACGGGTCGTGAGTCATGCTTGGGTAGCTCAGCTGGTGGAGCACTTGCCCGCGAAACGCTAAGGTCCCGAGTTCGAGTCTAGGTCCGGCACACAGTTTTAATCTGCCAGGAAGTTTCATATCAGCGCACACTCCACTGCAGAGTGAAAATCTCATTTTAGCCCATTACTTGTTATCGGATGGCAGGCGCAAATGCGAAGAGGATATGATGTGCTTGGCGCACAACACGCGACGCTATCAAGTGGTGGGTAAACGTGGTCGACCAGAACGATGACGACGAGTGTGCCTGCCCGCACGTTCCCATGCAGTGGAACGGCGGGCCACTGTCACATCTTAATGAATCAAATATCTCGATGTTGCACGATCCGATCATCCGACCAAATGGGGACACACAATTAGGTTCCCATTAAACTCTGTTAAGCGCAAATTCGTCTCAAACGAGTACGTGGAAAATCGGTGTCTTTCATAGTGATCACTGAAAATGTTCGCGACCCTTAAATACCCTACGATGTCTGGTAACGACACAAAACACGAACAACACAAACATGAGCCATGCTTGACTCATTTGCCGCCCATCGTGTATTTTACACCCTGTTTTTAACCTACTTCCACCTCACTACGTTAATTTAAGTTACTACTGTCACTGAGTTTCTGTTTTGCTTGATCGTGAGCGGCGCTAGCAGCGCGTATCGATGTATGCCCTCTCGTAGCATCTTTGCTCGACTGCTACGACTTCCTGTTCGTTGTCTGTCGTGAGGAGTTCGGGTCGCGAGTTCCGGTTGGCCAGTCAGTTGGAACGCGTTTAGAGCGCAGTCCGGACCTGTTTTCAGCTACTTAAAATTTAAGGCTTACGGTTATTATTTTCTTTCTTCTTAAAAATTTTGCAAAATTAATTCTTTAATTTATCTTTCAAGCATAAACATTGCGGCCATCTGCCTTTAAAACATTATGGTAATATATTTTAAAATTTTCGAAACTTAATTGTGGCCTTCATCCTTTGCCATTCCATTTTGCATATGTTTATTCTATCTGTTTTGCTGTGATGTTTTTTAATTATTTTATTCCTGTCTTCATTGGATTTTTTACTTGTTGATTTGTTAAGATTTCTTGTTTGGAGGCCCATAGCCGTGAAAGAGTTGCATTCGGTAAAGGTCCAGCTATGTGACGCTTTGGTTTTAAAAGTGTTATGAAATTACAATAAATTACAACTGGAAGGTGAAACTGACCCCAACATTATTTGGCCCTTTCCACAATCCTAATCACCAGTTCTGCCCAGCGTGTTAAGCGGGCTTGTCAAAATATACTCCGGTTGCTGCTCTACCTGCCACAGAGGATTGCATTTCTAATTAGTTACATATGTAATTAGCTACATATCTAGAATGGAGGAAACTGCACCATCTATCCACATGACCTCCCAATTCATACAGTCTTAAGCTACTCTCCCCCGACCACTGCGCAAGAAGTGGAAATAATGCAAAAACAGCACATCAAGGTATCCAAGACACACCTGCCAGCCTGTCAGGATTTCATCTGTCGAGAAGTGAGCGGACAAGGCTGAACAGAAGAAGAACTGGCCTCTCCAGGTGCAACTCTTTGACGCACAAATGGGGCCTCCGAGATTCTCCAGCTTGTGATTGTGGGGCCCAAGAACAAACTGTTCAATATATCGTTAGAGACTGTCTTCAGAGGAAGTATACTGGACCTTATAGGGAATTTATTAATGCTACTCCGTCTGCTGTTAGTTCGCTTCAGTCATTAGATATTGAACTATGATTAAATTTTAACTTTTTTTAACTTGCAATTATATCAGTTAAAGTAGTCAGTAATACAGAGTTAGTAATTTTCACTATTTAAAAATGTGTATAAAATTTGTGCCAAAAAGTAAAACTAAACTATATGTAAATACTTAACTAGGTATACATATAAAATTCAACTTGATGTACCTGACATTGTTTGCTGTTTTCGCCATAAGATAAATAAATAATATATCTGCCATTGGTGAGTACTTTTACGATGTTTCTTTGACACCTGATCATGTCTTCTGGGTCCTTCACTTTTATTGTGTGGCGATGTATGTCACTGGGTAGCAGCGTGATATGCGTTATATAGTACATACAACACGTACTGTATAATAAGTGTGCGTCGAACACCAACAGTACACGTATCTTCCGCAGCCTTGCAAATCTGCATCGGTCCTGGCTTCCGTTTCCGTTTCATCAGCAGTAGCGGCAGGAGACTACCGCTATTAGGAATCATCCCCGTTATGCTATCGGCCGTGTCAAAGAGGGCGGAGGAGTGAGTCTAATTTCAGATATCTTTTTGAATAACTGGTTGATAGCAGCATACTAGTATCAAAAGTCAGTAAATCGGTGGAGCACATGTTTTTATTTGCGGTAGAACGAACATTTTGGTAAGGAACCGTAGTATAGCCTCAGACTCCCAATGAAACCGTGGACCAACATGTCTGGACAACACTGCCTTAACTAAGAATATTATATCAGTGTAATATGTAAAATGAGCTATCTGATTAAGTAAATACGTTTGGGCTCGGTTACTTACCGAAAATAAATGCAGGTAGATGCGAGCTCATAACGTAAAAATAGGAGTTATATCCTCTTCATTACATACAAAACGTCTATATACTGATTATGAAACTGGAAGGAGCTTAGGAGTAGCTTTCTCCTGGAACGTTTGAGACAAGGATGACAAATTATTACTTGAGCTTTAAATGTGGCTGATGTTGTACCTGCTATTTAATTTTCTCCAGACATGTTTAGTGCTTGGCAGAGAGTTCATTGAGCCATCCTCAGATTACATCTCGGGAAAAATTAATACTTCAACCTTCTCGTGCGAATTCTACATCTACATTGTTACTCTGCAATTCACACTTAAGTGCCTGGCAGAGGGTTCGTCGAACCATTTTCATACTACTTATTTACCATTCCATTCTCGAATGGCGTGTGGGAAAAAGGAACACGTACGTCTTTCCGTTCGATCTCTGATTTTATCTTATTTTATTACGATGCTCATTTCTCTCTACGTACGTGGGTTTCAACAAAATATTGTCGCATCCGGAAGAGAAAGTTGGTTATTGAAATTTCGTAAATACATCTCGCCGCAAAGAAAACCGCCTTTGTTTCAGTGACTGCCACCCCAACTCGCGTATAATGTCAGTGACACTCTCACCCTTTATTGGGCGATAACACGAAACTAGCTGCCCTTCTTTGCACTTTTTCGATGTCCTCCGTCAATCCTACCTACTGAAAGTCCCATAACGAGCACCAGTATTCCAGCAGAGGACGGACAAGTGTAATTTAGGCTTTCCCTTTAGTGGGTTTATCGCATATCCCAAGTGTTCTGATAACAAAGCACAGTCTTTGTTTCGCCTTCTCCACAACATTACCTATGTGGTCTTTCGAATTTTAGTTGCTCGTAATTATAATTCCTAGGTATTTAGTCAAATTGACAGCCCTTAGATTTGTGCGATTTATCCCATGACTCGTGTCAATCAGCGTATACGAGAGAAATGGCTCTGAGCACTATGGAACTTAACAGCTGTGGTCATCAGTCCCCTAGAACTTAGAACTACTTAAACCTAATTAACCTAAGGACATCACACACATCCATGCCCGAGGCCGGATTCGAACCTGCGACCGTAGCAGTCGCGCGGTTCCGGACTGCGCGCCTAGATCCGCGAGACCATCGCGGCTGGCTATACGAGAGATCCTAACAGCAATTTCTCCTGACAAAATCTAAATTCCTACTCAGTAAATTACTTTTTTACTTTCTTTCAATGTCTACACGCATAGTACCCTACAAAAATTTCGACGCGACAAATATTTCTAATAATTTAAGAGTACTAAAATTTTAAACTTCATAAATTATTATGTTAGTTTAAAATATGAAACCTAATGGAGAAAGTGTGACGTCAAATCTTCGTTAATAGTGTAATGTGATGGTGGTGACGTTTCTTATGCACATGCAAGTAATTCTACCGTTGACGCTTCGCATTCCTTTTCCGATCAGAAAATAACAGGATAAGTTTAATGGCAGAATTTTCTGAAACAACAGTGACTGATTAAGAAATTTGGGGAGACGAAATAGAAAAGAGTTTAGGGACTGATGGGAAACGGCAAAATCGCAATTTAGGAAAGGACGTTCGAAGAATAACGCCGGCTAAGTACAAACGCCCTCTTTTTCCGTTGTGAGCATAGTTTGGAAAGAAGGCACTATTTTTGTCAGAAATGGTGCCGTAAGTCTGCCATAGCGTCTGCTGAATCAGGTTGGCCCACAGCCATTGCGTATGGCTCTTGATGTCCTACGCATTGCCACTGGGCTGGAATTGATGTCAGCTCTTCCCAGAGATATTCTATCGACGAGACATGAGGCCGGCAGACTTACTGCAGTTTTCTCAGCCGATACAATATTCCGTAAAGTTTTGGGCAAGTTTAAGAAATAGCAAACTTTCCGATGTGTTACTTCGGCTGTGAATCTTAGATCCATCATCACGGCGGTTTCTGTGGATAGAAGCGTAACTCTTTCTACTCTGATATGCCGTAACTATATCACTCACCTGTACTGGGAACGAATGTGCACATAACTTACGGATAACATAATCAGCGCAAGAAGGAGAAAATGTTGAATGAGTTGAGACTAAACAAACTAGAGGCCCAGAAAACCACAGTAGTTATCAGTTATTTAAAATCGATGATGAGTGTCGGAATGCCAGACCATCGAAGTCTCATACCAGCATTTCAGATCAAATACTTCACATCGGAGCTTTCCGCGATTTGTCTCGCAGATGCCCTGGTCTCGGTTGTAAATTTTGTATGCCAGTTGCAGTTCCATTGTCTCCTTTCCCACAGAATCTCAGTATGACGAAGGCGTTGGCAACTTCATGATCGCAGCCCATAGTGGCTCTCTTCGGAAATGGAATTAAGGAAATTTTGATTATTTATCAAAGACCCCACCCCTAGACCGCATACATACTTTCATTACAAGACGCGACACAACACAACATAGTATTGTAATGAAGATGGAAAAATAACGATACAATCATGTAAGCCCATATGTAATGGACAATTCGACTCTGGTAACGGACGTGATGTATGTTGGCGATTAGAATGACGCAAGATTAGTTTTTAACATGTCATCTGTGACGAGGTAGTTAAAAAAGTCGGCCGAGCGCCGTAGGACTTGGGCTGTGAGATTCCGTACAAAGTACAAGGTATTGCGAAATCCTGCTTGCTGCAAGTTCTGATAAGTGAGTTTGGTATCGTAAATGGCCGTAGCTTATGACTGCATTGACTTAGATGCGTAAGGTTTTGACACCGCCAGAGAAATATAGACCTTAGAATGCGATCTAGATTTAATATTGATACGTTTACTCGTTCTTGAAAAAAGGGTTTTTCAACAAGAGGACGGACAGGTATGCAGACGGACGGAGAACAAAGTGATCCCACACGGGTTCCGTTTTTACCAGTTGAGGTACGGAACATTAAAATCGGCGACGCGCGAGTAGGGTTCGTGCACTGAGCGTTTCGTACAAGACTTAAATACCTATATAGACAGTTCGTCCATCCATGGAATCGAGAATCTGTACGATTTTTTCCTGTTATCGAGGGTGATACTGACCAGATATCGCTCCCAGGAATTCCAAGAATTCCAAGACTATTTCAATATTACGTTTGAAGTCGAATAACAATTGACAAAAACATTTTACAGTTTAAAAAAATTCGGAATTTTTCCTTTACTTGTATGTGAAATCTTGCTTCTTGGCAATGTTCATTACTCTAGGTGAACAGGAAGTATCCTATAGCTTCTGATGAGTGAGTTTGCGTGCATCGAAGTATTTGACATAAATGGCCGTTTCTTTTGATGGCATTGACTTACAAACTTCAATTCAATTTTTTACTGCCAAGGGACCAGAGACCTTGATATATGACAAAAATTTCATGATACGTCTATCTCTTCTTGGGAGAAAGGCTTTTTAACAATCAGACAGACAGACCGACGTACATAACGATGGTCAACAAAGTTATCCTATGAGTATTCCGTTTTTATGGACCCCTGAAACGGTTCACTAGCCTGTTTTGGGCAACGATGAGATGTAAAACCGGAGGAAAATTTTTCAGGGTAACCGGTCCAGGTTTTGCTTCACAGATGTACGGAAACTATGGAAAACCAAAATTCTGGTGGTCGGACGGGATGCCGAACTCTGTTCTTTCAAAATGCAGTTCCAGTGTCTTTGGTGTTACATCGCGGACAGTGAGTTACAATAATTTGTATTTTAAAAATATTGTATTTCGATAAAAATAAGTAGTAATAATGTGGGTGGTTATTTTCAAAGAGGATGAAGAATTACATCTGAGAATCACCGGTGTTCAGATGTCTTTGGTTCAGTTATTTTTTTGAGTCACAAAGACAAAAATTTTAAAACTGGAGAAAGGTGGAATCCTCTTGTAACAGGGAAACGTAATTTTAACTGAGTAAAGGCAAATTCTCTGCCAACAGCCTTACCGCAGTGGTAACACCGGTTCCCTTCAGATCACCGACGATTAGCGCTATCGGACTGGTTTAGCATTTGGGTGAATGACCATCTGGTCTGCCTAGTGCTGTTGGCAAGTAGGGTGCACTCAGCCCTTGTGAGGCAAGCTGAGGAGCTAGTTGACTGAGAAGTAGCGTACGACCGGGAGTTCGGTGTGTTGACCACATGAACCCCCATATCCGCATCCAGTCACACCTGTGGGCTGAAGATAGCACGGCGGACGGTCGGTACCGTTGGGCCTCCGTGGTCTGTTCGAGCAGAGTTTAGCTAATTTTCTAGTGTTTGATGCTGCAATAAACACTACAGAAAGCATACAATATACAAGGCGTCAGAGAACTCCAGAACTTAGATTAAGTTTTGAATTTCGTTTTCCTTGTCGCTCATTAAATAGATGCCTGGCCCGTACGTTCATTTGAGCGTTTCAGAGTGCGTATGAGTTTTGTTTATATCACTGAATTAGTTGGGAGATATTATTGTTCAGTTTTAAGGTACAGCAAAACGAATACGCTCAACTCGCCGGTCCAGAGATCACTAGTCGTCTATCGCCGTTAGTAAAACCCTGGCATGTCTATTTCATGTTGCAACAGAATTCTGTGTCGCATGGAGCCCTCTGAAACTTAACGTGTCTTTATCATGTGTCAGTGATTGTATCCTGTGACAGAGGCTCACCTCCAAGTGTCTGTGCCTCCTCATTTTTTTCATTTTTTTGAGGATTTTAAATTTAACCAGGTACAGAGATACTTTATTTATAGCTTTAGATTACAGTACTTCTAAGATTTTTACGTACTTTGTAGCATTTATTAACATCATTTCGGGAAGTAACATTTTGAGAAATTGCCAGCTAGATACAATATTTAATTTACAGTATCGGAACAATACACGATCACATCGCGATGAGACCTGACAGGATTGTGAACTTAAGTATTTATCTCAGAGGCTAAGTAAAACCACTCCTGATACGAAACTGCAGGTCCAATTACAGCTGTATGTTAGCTAGCGCTTCTTTCTAAATATTGCTTGTCTGATCGTTACTAACACACACATATCCGTTGGTCATAAGTTCGTGAACCTCTTGTATTTAAGTTGTCCTGAATCCTAACAGTGTTGCTGTACGATTTGAAGTGCTGTTTGGGAGACACTTGGTCAACACCTATAATTTACGAAATAATAAAGAGTCGCTAAACGACAACCATGAATATGATTATGTCTTGTGTATCGACGCTCTCATTTTTTTTATTTTATCTAAGCAAGCACAGTTCAAAATGTTTGGTCACATTCTAGAGGCAAATCGCAGAATGAGTTTGCAGCTACTCAGAAACTGTAAAAGTGCCAGTCTCTACAGTGTACTTGCATACAATGCCCAGTCACATTAATGTGACAACCGCCTATTTAGACTTCAAAGTGCAATGATCACTCACAGACGTGAGGTGGTACCAGTAGCAGTGGAGGGTATAAAAAGCACGTGAGGGCGACACGAGAAAACGTGCAGTTGTTGTAAAGCGGAAACGGAGCGATTTTTCTGACATGCAAGAAAGGCATGATCATTGGCTTTCGGTCCAAGGGTGTATTTCTGAAACGGTCAGTTTGTAAACAGGTCGCGGGCCACTTTGGTTTAAGAATATCGTGTACGGCAAAACGGCGCTATCCAAAACCGGCGGCGAGACAGCTGTCGTGCATTTATTTCATTTAATTTACTGTGTATTTTAACACCTGCTGCCTGATATTTTAAGAAGCAGGGCGTACATAATACAGTTTTACCTGTAATGGAATACTGTTCCACATTACTAGCAAAATTTGTTTTGAGCAATACAATAAGGGTAATAACAATGAGTTAAAAAGAAAATTAAATTAGTTATAGGAAACGGAATGTTAAAATAATAAATGTTAGCATTTTGGGAGAAAATAATGGAAAGATAGGAAAGGGACTTTAACACTGTTAAACACTGCATTCAGTCGGAAGAATCAATCGTGTGGACAGTTTGTTCCTTTTACGAAAGATTGCGAATTCCAGATCTGGAATTCGCAATCTTTCGAAAAGGAACAAATTGTCCACACGATTGATTCTCCCGACTGAATTGCGGTCTGCCCTCGTGGGCTCGCGGTAGCGTTCTCGCTTCCCGAGCACGGGGTCCCGGGTTTGATTCCCGGCGGGGTCAGGGATTTTTCCTGCCTCGAGATGACTGGGTGTTGTTGTGTCGTCTTCATCATCATCATTCATCCCCAATACGGTCGGAGGAAGGCAACGGCAAACCACCTCCATTAAGACCTTGCCTAGTAAGGCGGTGCGGGTCTCCCGCATCGTTCCCCTACGCTATGTAAAGAAGCATGGGACTTCATTTCCATTTCTTCCAGTGATTGCAGGCTCTCTTCGACACAGCTGAAACTTCCCCACTAATTACAGGGCCAACTTGATCATCAAATGATTCAGAAAAAACTCATTCGTTCATTCACTCCAGAACAAAAAAAGTCACAAACCTTACTTATGAAGGAAATTGTGTATTCAATCCATCTCCATTACATGTCCAAATCTCCGGTGATTCCACGTCTTAATTATTTTCCGTTTACAGTGCCTTTCTCTTCAAACAAACCGCTAGCGGCACAAATGTTAATTGGCTCGCTTTAGCGAGAAGAAAAGCAGAATATGTGTCTCTCAGAAACTCGTCAGTCCCTCAACCGATACTCCAGAAGCTGTCCTAGTTACCACTCTAACAACCATGGAGAATGCATATATGCATCTCTGTTATTTCAAAGAATAAACGCACTAGAAAATACTTTGGCGTCGTCGAGCTGTCGCCTCATACGTTACGAGAAAATCAGATCAGATACTTTTCCAAAGTGAATGAATGTGTATGGTTTGATTGACAATGATTAATTGGTGCGTGGTAGAGGGTATTTTCTGTGGGGACATTACAATGCCCCTCGCAGCGAGCGTAGTTTATGAGCCTAATTTTGATTTACCGAACACACTTCGCGAGCTGTCTGTTAGTGTGGGTAACCCGGAAGTGATGAGTGTCAGTCCTCCGACTGAAAAAAAAAATATGTTTAAGACAGACGAAGAAAAGAAACATTGAAAACAGAAGAAATGAAGAGACAGGTACCGCGGCTGTATTGCTTTTACGTGCATCAAGGTGTTACGTCTGCTGTGCACAACCAAGGAAGATGATCTTTCATGAAACTGTTATCACAGTCTACCTATTCGGGAACTTTCTTAAGCAGGGAGACCTTGGAAAACCTCTTAAACCTAGACCCCCATAAATAACTCAAGTGGTTTTTTTTCTTTTTTTACAATCTTGTTCCCAGGACAATATCTTGCGGTGCTGAAACTCCCCCGGATCTTGCATGTCCCCGACGTCCACATTTGTAGTCGGTCTTCTACGCGGCCAACAATGGGAAGAGTAGAAGGGACAGGGATACCAGATTTCACATGCAACATTCATTGCAAAAGAATTAGCAATGACCGAAAGGGAAACTCTTGCTGTAAAAGAACTGGTTAAGTTGCACCGTCCAAGATTCTCCTTTTTGAAAACAAAATCCCTATGGCTTCATGCATCCTTTTTCTTACGATGTACTGCAAGGAATTTAGCCATTGACTTAAAGTTTCCATTTATCCATTGACTGATGCTGTTGCCGAAAATAGGCGCTCAGTCCGGAGCCGCGCGACTGCTACGGTCGCAGGTTCGAATCCTGCCTCGGGCATGGATGTGTGAGATGTCCTTAGGTTAGTTAGGTTTAAGTTGTTCTAAGTTCTAGGGGACTGATGACCATAGATGTTAAGTCCCATAGTGCTCAGAGCCATTTGAACCATTTTTTGTTGCCGAAAACATCATAATATTTACTCTAGTTTGAATTTTATTTTGGACTTCGCATCACCACTTGTGGTTGTAAGTCCAAAAATTCTGACACATTTTCTGTCAATGATTTATTCTTCGTAATTTAAAGGATTCATGCAACTTGCAGTAGATTTTGGATTCAAATCATCGAATAATGGAAAGTGTGGTTCATTTTATACAAAGACATAATCCATCATTTCCTTGGAAAGTCATATCATTTACCTATACTCATAAAATTTTTATCCTAAATACGTATATTTCTCCGCTTGATTGCTGTAATGTAAAAGTTATTAGTAGTGAGGAATGTGGATTCACTTCTTTCATTTATTCTCTGATTCATCCGGCATTCATACATGCACATATATGGAAATGGATTTTCAAACAAAATTCCAAATTGAACAAGACCCATTAAATAACCACTAATTCTATGAATCTTAGTTTCTTTTGACATTCAACAATAAATCAAGAACTCTTAACGTCTAATTATGACACTTTTTTGAAGTTCAACATCAATCAGTTTCCCCTCGCGTTTGATGCGAGTCTCTTACAAAGCATATCTGTGTCGTCTATATCGATTCTAACTCTCGCGCCGACGTCAATTGTTTTGCGCGGGAAATTATCTTTGCGGCGTTAACCGTCACTCATGATTCACTATCTAAACGCATCACTTCACACGTTTACACATCTAAGCGTGCACTTGAAATTATATATGAACATTCACTGGGAACCTCTTTTGATTATGCAGCGTCATTTTCGGGAAACATTTCTTTCTTCTTGAAGGTCATTCAGATCCTTTATAATTCTTGGTAACATTAGCAATGCTAAAGTTCCTATCTCCACTATCTTCTTTGTAGCACTCGATAGTAATAGTTAGTCACTATTTCTACAATCTGTGTCACTGATTAATTATTTCAGTTTAAAGTTTTCTAACACTAAACACACACGTTTTATTGTTATGTTTTTACGAGCGTTCATCTCTGTCACTTGCAACACCATTCCTCCCTATCTTCTAATCTTCATTAAATTTTTTCAAGTCGTTATGGGAAAATAACCCTTTAATTTTGATAGATCCCGGGTATGCTAACAGATAAACCCCAGGGTTCGGAATTTGTAGAATTATGTATGGGCCAGTATATAATAACTCCCATTTCTTTATACTCTTCTTTATTAAGGATGATTTGGTATGTCTTTTGACTAGTACCTTCTCTCCGACGTGGTACGCCTGTACGCTCTTGATTAATTTGTCATATTGTTGTTTTCTCTGATCAGCCATTTGCGTCATATTTATGATGGCTTGTCCTATTTTTTCTTCCCAAGGCATCTCAGTTTCCTGAGTTTTGGGCATATGTTCAATCCAGAAGTTTTCTTCTTTTGCCTCGAACATCAATTCATGAGGTGTATATCCAGTGGAGGATTGGAGCATGTTGTTGTATATCTGCTCAATATTTCCTTTTGAACTTGAGCCTTTAACCTCCAGGGAACAGAATAGAAAGTTCTACAATACGTTTCGTGCGGCTTAACGTAGAGATGGCATATGTATCCCTTAATAACTCCTGGCCTTTCATCAAAATTGTTTTCATACGTTAATAATAATTCATTGAGCTGCTTCTTCTGATCTTCGATAACGCAGTCGGATTCATTTAACTTTTCGAACACTAATTGACCGAAATCTTCTTTGACTTGGAACTCATTAATTACGTGCTCTTTAGAATTTTTGGCCGTCCTGATTACTTGCACACTGATCCCACAATTATATTTTCTCGTAAGGTTTTTTTTCTCAACAACTCCAACTCAATTTCTTGTTTATTAACATTGAAAGGTGGCTACACTGTGCCACTGCGCCAAAGAGTACTATTAAGCCGCCTCCACAGTGCTAGTAGAGAGCTCGTGGCAGTCAGTGGTTGTCGAGAGTTCATGGGAGTCAGTGCTAGTAGAGAGCTCGTAGAGGACAGTGCGTGTTAAGAGTCGTGCCGAGATGTGCTAGTGGGCACTGCTTGTCGTGAAGTCGGAGCGATATGTTGTAGTAAAGAGTGTTGTTCCATGTTTTATGCAGTTATTTGATGGGAGAGATAGCAGATGTTATTGTAATGAGTGCACTTCGTCAATATATATATGAAGGTAAAAACTACAATGTTCTTTTATTGATTGTGTGTCTGAAATAATGCGTCACTACAGGTTCAGTCAACAAAGCATCTGGCTTGTGTTCTTGTATTAGAGTGAATTCTGGTTTCCTTGCGTAATTATAGTTTTTCTAATTTTCTTTTGTCACGTTAGCATAGTTGGTATTTAAAAATTCTTGTCTTGTTGGAAAAGAACCGTGCCAGACGTGGACGTTGAGTCACACTCCCACATACAGAACAGTTACTCTTGTGCTTATTGGTGTTGTAGGTTTTATAGTTGCTGGGGACTTAATTAATTAACTGTGTTTACGAAAATTTTCTTACATTGTTTGTTGCAGTCAGATAGCGTAATAGTACTAGTCAGGGCCAACCGATTACGAGACACTGCGTAATCGGACATACAGCTACTAAAAATAAAAATCATTTTGAATCATATATATTTAATTAAGCCCCCATGCACGTGGCGACCGCTGCTTCGGATCGTCCCTTGGATTCTTCTGATTGTGAAAATTGTAGACTGTAGTATTGTTGTAGTAATTTGTAGTTAGTAATTGTAGTCTATTTTGCATGTGTAGATTTGGTAATTGGCATTCTTCTAATGGTATTGTTCAAAATTTAATTTTTATTGCCTTGTATACGCGTTTGACAATCTTGTGCAATTATTTCAATTGTTCGATTGATCGTGTTTGAGGGAGACATTGCGTGTGAATAGTATTGTTGGAGACAAGGGGTTATTGTGTGTGATTTTCGTACAGTGACGAATCTTTCGTATATTTTGTAAATGATTACGCGATCAATGAAAAAGGCAAAAATGATGAATAGTGAGAATGACGAAATTGTTTACATGGCGAACTCGCCAACAGAGGAAAACAGTATGGTGGATAATGAGGTGGAAAACAATGTGATAAGTCGGGAAAGTAGTCCGGAACCATTTCAAAATTTTTCTCAATCAGAAAATTCACAGAATACGAGATCAATGATAGAAGATTCTGGAATAGTATCGAACACAGATAGCTTTATAGCCATGCAGAAGGAAGCTGGTTTTGTGGGAAATGTGAGGGGTGAAAAGAATTTTGAAACAGTTACTATGGAGCAGTTGATGAGTGCTATATTAAATGTGGGATCACAGTTACGATCTGAATTAAAAACAGATATGGAAACACAAATAGGAACAATTAAAACTGATATAGGAACTATTAAAACTGAGATGGGAACAATTAAAACACAGATGGGAACAATGGAAACACGGTTTGGATCTGAATTAAAAACAGAGATGGGAACTTTACGGGCTGAATTAAAAACTGATATGGGAACAATGGAAACTCGGTTAGGATCTGAATTTAAAACAGAGATGGGAACTTTGGAAACACGGATAGATTCACGAATAGGGACATGTTTCAAAAATATGAAAGATGAATTAAAGAAAGAAATCAGGGAAGAAGTACAACCGATTCTGAATTCTCACAATAATAGATTAATTGCAGTAGAAATCAGACAAAGGGAACAGGATAGAGAACAGGAAGAAAGAGATCGCGTGATAGTACAGAAATTTTCAGAGTTAAATTTACAACGCGCACAAGACAAGGAAGAAATAATTGAAAAAATCGAGGAATCCGTACCAAATGACAGATTAAATAACCTAACACAACAATATGAACAGTTAACTACCAAATGTGTCAACACTGAAACACGAGTCGCGACACTTACGGAAGACGTAAATAAACAGAAAGAACAATTAGGTGACTTATCGGAAAGAGTTGAGGAAATTTCAGATAAACTGACAAATCTTAGTTTACATGGGGACAGAGATTCGGATGATACAGCTCCATTACCATTTGCAGAAACCGAAGAGTATCAGAACATAAATAAGCATGTTGAAAATCAGGGAAAATTTAATGAACGCGTGAAAAAGGAATTTGAGGCATTACGGAAGCAAGTCAAACAAATTGAAGGCGAAATAGTAGGAAAGGACAGTAGAAGGAACTTAGAATCACAGATAGCAGAGGGGTATGAAGAAAGTAATTTATTTCATTTACGAGAAGCAACAAGAGAGCGCCAGGCGCGTGAACTTTACAATAATCGACATTCGGACTGGGACAGACGCGGTAGGTCTTTGTCGCCACGAGGCGAAAACTTTGACTATAAACACTTTTTGACTGTCAGGAAATTTAAGATCTTTCGTAATTCTAAGGATGACATACATCCATGTTCATGGCTAGATCAATTTACGTACGCACTTCCGCCAAATTTGCCACTAAGTCACAAACTTGAAATAATGTGCGGCTATTAATGTCCTCAGGGGATTCACTACTCTAAGTGAATATGTGCCGTAGCGAGCATAGGGCCCCGAGCTGTAGTGGTGCTATTTCTCTTTTAGTTTTCTGTACCACTGCCTACTCTTTTACTATTCTTTGCATCTGTCAAACCAACTCTTCGACTATCAATCTATCTAGAGAGTAGATAAACAATAACCGGATTTGACTAATTTACCCAAAAGTGACTTCGAAAATTACTGTTTGGACTTACTGTACCTTCTGCAGCATTCATTCCTAGTTTAAACGAAATGTTACCTGTTTATCTTCGTGACAACATTACTTCTTATGTTGACGATATTATTATTGCTAAATGTTCTTGGAGTGAGCACAACAAAATTTTGGATTCATTATTACGTATCCTTGTGAGAGTTGACGTTACAGTGAACTTGGAGAAATCTGAATTTGGTCGTTCTCAGGTGAAATTTCTCGGTCACATTATTTCTACAGAAGGTATTCTTCCTGATCCAGAGAAACTAGATGCTATTTAGTCCGCAATGACATTCTTTTTAAACGAAAATCGGTCGACAACTCCGTTTGGTTAGTTTGTATTCCTGATGAGTGGGTCAATAAATTGATTTGGTATACGCATTTCAGTTATGCACACTTTGGTCCCCGAAAATGCTTTCATAAATTACGAGAAAATTGCTACTTCAGTAATATGGAAAAACGTATTCGATCTGTTCTTGCCAAATGTAAATTATGTCAAATGGCTAAGCCTCCAACGATTTCTCACAGAGCACCGTTGTTTCCCGTCATTCCAGCGAAATTAAAGGAGATGGCTGCAGTCGATTTGTTCGGTCCAGTGGTTCGATCTACTAATGGTTTTGCGTACATTTTCGTAGCAGTGGAACTGACATCAAAATATGTGTGTTTTACACCGTTACGCAAAGCAACAGCTCGTTCAGTATCTAACGCTTTTATCAAACATTTTCTTAAAGAAGTTGGTCACGTTGATAAGGTTATATCAGATAATGGATCACAGTTTCGTTCTAAAATTTGGCTTCGTACTCTACAGCGTCGTAAAATTAAACCAATTTTCATTTCACTTTTTCACCCTCAATCTAACGCTTCAGAGAGATGGATGAAGGAAATTAATAAATTGTGCCGTCTTTATTGTCATCAGAATCACAGAACTTGGGATCAGTATCTTCATATTTTTCAAAACATTCTGAATGAACTTCCTAATGACTCAACTTCTTTACCGCCTCTATTGATATTAAAAAACAAAGCACCGACAAATCGCATTTCTGAAATCGTTCCATTTCCGCCTTCACGGAAACTGCGGCATTCTGAAGTTGTCAACCTGGCTCTACGAAATATTGCGTCTGCGGCTGCTAGAAGAGAGAAATCAGCTAAACGTCCTGGTCGTTTAAAAATCTTGTCAGTTGGTCAGAAGGTATTAATTAAGTCCCACCGTTTGTCTCACAAAGGAAAAGGCTTGTGTCACAAATTTTTTCTGCTTTATAACGGTCCATATAGGGTTCGCAAAGTTATTCATGATAACACTATCGAAGTAGAAACTCTTAAATCACGACGCTCTAAGGGAATACATCATATATCTAACGTAAAAATTTTTGTGGAATGACATACTTTAGAGAACCAACAGCTAGATGTAAACATGCGGAGAGTACAAGGATACCGCGCTGTGTTTTGGCGGCGGCACATACTCAAAGCAACAGTCAAGTCTGCGCGCCGCACAAGGCAGTCGTTGACCGCGAACAATAGCTTCCTACGTCACGCGCCCACAGCTGATCGAGCGCTCAGTGCGAATGCACTGACAGCCGTAAACAAATACACAGACTAATTTCTCCGACTAAATCCTGTATAAAGCTATAAGGACTTGTTGAATTGTGTTATTAACATTCAGTATTTTTCAGGATACGGTTGTATAAAATATTTAAGAACTTCAGGTAAATTCTGTGCGTGTCCGACGTTAAGACGACCTGCTATCGAGAAAATTTCAGGAAGAATGTAATTTCGAAGAAGAAAGTAATTAACTAAAAAAGGTAACTATTAATTGAGTTCATTTTTCAGGTAACATATTTCCACTTAGGTACGTACTTTAGACGTAATTTGCTGCTCGCGATTACGTGATTCATACTTTGTGCTAATTTCATGTTCTATGAATTTACGTGTGAAGCGACCCGCTTGCGTACGTTAACTGATTATGACAATGATTATTAATGAACTGGGTTGTAACTTGTATATATTATGCATCTCTTGGCTGCACTGCTATTTCACTGATGTCATATTTTTTAATTATGTGCCTGCTGTGCTTATCTATTTAAATTATAGTTGTAACCTGATTTATTGTGCTGATATGTGTAGGTATGCAGGTTACACTTTGTCATTTATCTGCTTGCGCCTCCATGTTTACTTGCTAAGATGACATATGAACATTTATTTGCTTATGCTGATATGATACTAATGACCTGCTTATTACGTAAGATATATGTTTGCTGCTTTTTGCATGGATTACATATTTACACATTTCTGTTTTGTTGCCATAACTACTCTTTAATTTGGTGTATAGAAATGCTGATATACTGTGTATAAACATAGAGTTTAGGTCACACTACTGTATTAATTATAGATTGTTCGCTTGGCAGAGCCTTGTTGTAGGAATTGTGCTGCATCCACTTGTTGACATTCTGTTCTCTACTGGTATATTTACTCGCTATTGCATGTTTTGCTTACGCTCAGTGCCTTATATTTTTAAGATAAGAAAATTAACTGCTATAATTCGACGAACGACATTGGTACAAAGAACTTCGTTGAAGTCACATGAGCTAAAGTTTTATGGAAGCTGTATAAATTTATGCTAATAGGAAGGAAGCTAACGACATGACAGACCAAAACTAGGTGTAGACCATTGACAATTATCACACTGCATTTTCGTGAGCAATTGAAATAGGAAGTGACACTTGATACAAGAAATACTCCACATGTTTGCTTCTGTTTGCCATAATTCTTGAAGTGGTGTACACACTGTGAAATATTATGATCATTCACACTCCGTAATCGTACGTAATTACTGAGAGTTATTCGAACTAAGTCTGTTAGAGGTCAGGTATGCATTTCTTTTATTTAATGATGGACAAGGACCAAAATGTATCTTATAATTTATAATGAGTAGAAAATTTGGGTCAGATGGATTACACAGAGGTTGTGTGTGGACACTGTGTCTTCAGATTGTATGGGATGATGAACTGAAGTTTGCATTAGGATTTTATCTGTACTTGTTCGAGGAGACTGACTAGAAGAAAGAGTTGTTATGGAAGTGAAATGATATTGGTGCTGAGGTTTATATTTATCGACGTATTATTGAGGTATAGAGATTATATGAAGTTGATGATTATTGGAGTTTTTGTGGACAAGAGGTAAGGTAAATGATATTGATGATAAGACGTATTGAAGAGGTATTATTGAGGTATTATTGAGATTGTGTGAAGCTGATGATTATTGGAGTTTTGGTGTATAAGAGGTAAAGTAAGTGAGGAGCATATTTTTTTTTGTTGGTCTTATGGAACAAGGAGGATGAAGAGAGCAGACTAGAACACTAAAATAGAAGGAAGATAGTCTATACACACACTTTGTTAAATCACTAAGCAGTATATACTTTTTTTTGGAGAGAGGAAGTAATTGCATATCTTGGCTCACTGACAGTTGTTCAGCAACAGTACATTTTAATCTGGCTTGGCGAACATTGGTCTTGACATGATGACTATGACGTTGACTAACTATTATTGACTGTTATACATTGCTGCCAGTACTACTTGATACACATGATGAACATCAGATTTTGACAGAATTACATTTACACAATTAACACTATTCAGTTACACAGTAGTACTTAATGTGGATGAGAGATGAGTGAGTGTGTTCTGTGTGTTTTCCTTTCCTAATCCTACCCACCTATCTCCTAAATATTATTTTATTTGTTTGTTGTGGCTTGCACTGACACCCATAAATATTATAGGTTTACTGGTATTTGAGTATTTGTAATAGTTAATAGGACAATTATCTGACATCATTTGTGTGTTTGTTATGATTTGTATGTTACTGTAAAAGCATTTGTATGTGCATTCAAACTATTGTTCATGCCTGAACTGTGTGATTAGTGATGGTGCTGCACTTTTCAACATGATGTGTGACATTTAGTCATGTTTAATTTCTGCTGATGAACTGTGTGATCAGTGATTGCAAAAAAAATTCTGAACTGTTACCGGCACTTTTCAACATGATGTGTGACATTTGGTCGTGTTTAATTTCTGCTGATGAACAGTGTGATCAGTGCTAGTGAATTTTTTGGAACGGCTTCTGCTGAGAGATGTAACTTTTTGCTGTCTGCACCTACTCAATATTGCTGGGTGCCACTGATGGACTGCTTCTACTGAAAAGATGTCCCCTGTTGCTGTGTGCACCTGATCAACATTGCTGATGCCACTAATGGACTGCTTCTACTGAAATGGTGTCACTTGTTGGTGTCTGCACCTGCTGTCAATATTGCTGGGTGCCACTGATGGTCTGCTTCTACTGAAATGGTGTCACTTGTTGGTGTCTGCACCTGCTCTCAACATTGCTGGGTGCAACTGATGAACTGTTTTTACTGAAATGGTGTCACTTGTTGGTGTCTGCACCTGCTCTCAACATTGCTGGGTGCAACTGATGGACTGCTTCTACTGAAATGATGTCACTTGTTGGTGTCTGCACCTACTCAACATTGCTGGGTGCCTCTGATGGACTGCTTCTACTGAACTAATGTGACTTGTTGCTGGGTGTACCTGCTAAACTTTACTGGGTGCCACTGATGGACTGCTTCTACTGAAAAGATGTCACCTGTTAGTGTTTTTTTTTATATAACTAATCATTGAAAGCATTATATGTGAACATTTGTATGAACTGATTTTTTGTATATTGTGTAAACTATTATGTAAAGCCACATGCATGAAAAGAAGTTGTATTGCTTACTGTATTTCATATATTAGGTTAGTGAAAGGTCAGTGCAAAGCCAAAATTTTAACTAATTATGTGATATTTAGGTATTAATATTATCTTTTATTTTTGTCTGTATTTTTCTGGACGAATTTGGTGGTATTTTCACCACCAATGCTGGCAAAAATACCATCAAATTCTGGCCTGTGGAGGAGGGGCATATGAAAGGTGGCTACACTGTGCCACTGCGCCAAAGAGTACTATTAAGCCGCCTCCACAGTGCTAGTAGAGAGCTCTTGGCAGTCAGTGGTTGTCGAGAGTTCATGGGAGTCAGTGCTAGTAGAGAGCTCGTAGAGGACAGTGCGTGTTAAGAGTCGTGCCGAGATGTGCTAGTGGGCACTGCTTGTCGTGAAGTCGGAGCGATATGTTGTAGTAAAGAGTGTTGTTCCATGTTTTATGCAGTTATTTGATGGGAGAGATAGCAGATGTTATTGTAATGAGTGCACTTCGTCAATATATATATGAAGGTAAAAACTACAATGTTCTTTTATTGATTGTGTGTCTGAAATAATGCGTCACTACAGGTTCAGTCAACAAAGCATCTGGCTTGTGTTCTTGTATTAGAGTGAATTCTGGTTTCCTTGCGTAATTATAGTTTTTCTAATTTTCTTTTGTCACGTCAGCATAGTTGGTATTTAAAAATTCTTGTCTTGTTGGAAAAGAACCGTGCCAGATGTGGACGTTGAGTCACACTCCCACATACAGAACAGTTACTCTTGTGCTTATTGGTGTTGTAGGTTTTATAGTTGCTGGGGACTTAATTAATTAACTGTGTTTACGAAAATTTTCTTACATTGTTTGTTGCAGTCAGATAGCGTAATAGTACTAGTCAGGGCCAACCGATTACGAGACACTGCGTAATCGGACATACAGCTACTAAAAAGAAAAATCATTTTGAATCATATATATTTAATTAAGCCCCCATGCAACATTCAACCAAATTTTTCCTGTTTTAAAATCTATTCCGCATCCGTATTGACGTAGGCTGTCGACTCCGATAATGCAATCTACCACCAAATTTTTCACAACAAGGAATGTGCTTAATATTGCTACATTTCCGAATTCCACATCAAGTTGAGACTGCACCTTTACATTAGCCGATCGAGCCCCAACGGCGCCTATTGTTCTGCAATCTTGAACTGGAAATACTGGTACTCGTCTTATATTTCTGATCCTGTTGAATAGTGCCTCCGAAATAACATTTGTGGTTGCATCTGTGTCTAAAACCACCACTATAGGTATGGTCTCCATAACGACTTGCACTTCGGCTACTGCCACCTGTTCCTTATCCTCATCTTGTGGTTCTAAGCCCTCGGTCAGTTCATCTGCCAGTAATCGTCCATCATTATACGTTTACATGGGTACACATATCCTGTTGCCCCTCAACCAATTGTTGACCGCTCCTCCGGGGCACGAGTGGGTCCTTACAAGTTTGTTGGATTTTGATTTGACTGCTGGTTGACATCATCCGTCACTTCGGTAATTACCGGTTGATTCGTAGATGTCAGTCCCCACTGATGTTGGCTATTTGAATTCATTCCCCCTGGTTGATTCCACTTTCTATTATTGTTATTATTCCAGGCTTGGGGTCTGAAATTTCTTTCGTTCCCCCACACGGGATTGTATCTTTTCCCGTTCCTGTTGTTCCTTGAATAGCCCCTCGCAAGACCATTGCCGGGATTACTATTGAGATTTTGAGGGGTTTCTCCATTATTTAACGATCTCTGTTCATTCCTTCTAAGTGTCGATTGATCGCCATTGGTATAACACATACTTCCACCTTGCCTACCGTTTGGCGGAGGTTCTATCTCCATATATTGGAATCTGTTATTACGGGCTTTCTGGTTGTTCTCTTCGATAATATCTATATGGTCTAACGTCATGAGGAACGACTCCAAGTCTTTGTCGTTGCCGTAAATCAATTGATTCCGGATGCTAGTTGGTAGTCTTGCCTTAAGTATGTTTATTATGTCTGGCAAGGGCATAGGTCTGTTCCAGTATCTCGTTTTATTTATATATTTTTCGAAATACCCTCTACGCCTTCCTTTCGAAAAGGAGAAAGGCTCTGGGTAGAGCACCTCCTGCCTTAGGCGTTCCTGTACCCCTTCTGAACAGAACTTTGCTAAAAACGCCTTCTCAAAATCGTCATATGTCGGGCAAACAGAAGTCATGTCCGAGGCCCAGATCGCCCCCGAACCTTGTATGTATCCTGTAACAAAACTGATCTTCTGCCACTCCGACCAATTTCTGGGTAGCAGTCCTCTGAAACTTCGAATAAAAACAATTGGATGGATCCCCCTTTTGTCAGGGTTAAAAATCTGGAACTGCCGATGCTTTATCATTTTTTCTTCGGCATGGCAAAGGCTTTCGTAATCTCCGTTAGATAAGAATTCACGCGAACAACCAGCTTGTGGCAATTTAATGTTTGAATTACTTACACAAGTCGGTATTGTGTGCGAATGGGCAGTAACTGGCTCTATAGTCGCTGGCAACTTCTGCTGCTGGTCTGTATTCATTTGTTCTGAGCTTTGTTGTGAAGCGCGCATCGACTCTTCAGTCGTTTGTTTCCAATGCTCCAAATCAGCACCTAACTGCTGTCGCACCTCCTCAAGTCCTTTCGCAAACAAATTATCTTAATGTTTGCCAGATAAACTCTGGAATGCTGCCTTAACATTTTGCTCAACGTTTTCACACATTAGCCTTTTGTTTTCTAATGTGATTTCGGATAATTTACCCGTTAGTACGTTAATTTGGTGGTCTATAACGTCTTGACGCTCTGTCAGATGTTGAACGCTTTCCTTTAGGTTAGCCTGTGTACGTGCAAATTCAGGAAGTAGGGCAATTGCACATGACATGGCGTCTTGCTTTTGTACTAATTGCGGAACCATTTCCACTTGTTCCCGTGCGATATCTGTCTTGTTGTTGTTGTGGTCTTCAGTCCTGAGACTGGTTTGATGCAGCTCTCCATGCTACTCTATCCTGTGCAAGCTTTTTCATCTCCCAGTACCTACTGCAACCTACATCCATTTCCCTTTTTAAATTTTCTAACCTACCTGCCCGATTAAGGGATCTGACACTCCACGCTCCGATCCGTAGAACGCCAGTTTTCTTTCTCCTGATAACGACATCCTCTTGAGTAGTCCCCGCCCGGATATCCGAATGGGGGACTATTTTACCTCCGGAATATTTTACCCAAGAGGACGCCATCATCATGTAATCATACAGTAAAGCTGCATGCCCTCGGGAAAAATTACGGCTGTAGTTTCCCCTTGCTTTCAGCCGTTCGCAGTACCAGCACAGCAAGGCCGTTTTGGTTATTGTTACAAGGCCAGATCAGTCAATCATCCAGACTGTTGCCCTTGCAACTACTGAAAAGGCTGCTGCCCCTCTTCAGGAACCACACGTTTGTCTGGCCTCTCAACAGATACCCCTCCGTTGTGGTTGCACCTACGGTACGGCTATCTGTATCGCTGAGGCACGCAAGCCTCCCCACCAACGGCAAGGTCCATGGTTCATGGGGGGGGGGGGGGGGGGTATCTATCTTAATAGCCACATACTCCATCATTTCGACACGTACGCGGTGAGTAGATTCCTCACATTGTGCTTTCGCCAATTCTATTTGTGCAGTTAATTTTCGTTCCGTCTCTTCGGCCTGATCTTTGAGTTCTTTGGTCTTCGCCTCTATCCGCTGCTCTAATTCGGAGAAACTGTCTTGTAACTGCTGCTTAATCTCAGTCTGGACTAATTTCATTTCTTCTTAAGTTTGAGTGACTGTCACTAATTGTGCTTTAATATCGGTTTTGAGATTTTCCTGCCCTTCAGTAACTGAGACTAATTTCGCGTTCAAATCATTTTGCCCTTCAGTAACTGAGGCTAATTTCGCGTTAATGTCGGTTTTCGGATTTTCCTGCCCTTCAGTAACTGAGGCTAATTTCCTATTCAAATCATTTTGCCCTTCAGAAACTGAGTCTGATTTCGCGTTAATGTCGGTTTTCAAAGTATTCATGCTCTCGGTTGTCATCTGCATCTGTCTGATGATAATTACCAATGGATCTAATCCCTGCTGCGTACTTGCTGTTACACCTCCAGCCTTGCCTACAGGGCGTTCTATTGCGCTATCTGTAGCCATCGGTCCTACAACACTTCTTACTGCATCATTAATCTCAGTGTTAACAGCTGAAGGCTGTTGCGTGCTGCTTTGCTCTGCTTGACTCATTCTAAACATTGCCCTAGTTCAAACCATATAAATGTTCTACTGTCACTATATATAACTCCCTTCTACTGTCACTATACGTAACTCCGATCACACAAAAGTACTTCTGTGTCTACTTTCTTAATGTACATATACAGATAAATGCAACTGGGACAGGTCAATCAAAACACATCTAATACTATATATAACTCCCTTCTACTGTCACTATACGTAACTCCGTTCACACAAAAGTACTTCTGTGTCTACTTTCTTATTACATATACAGATAAATGCAACTGGGACACTTCAATCAAGACATATCCAACATGAACACAACTAATCAAGGTTCAAATATCAAATAACACTAAACAGAAAAGCGCATACTTCAACTTCATTAGCAAGGTTTAATAACAAAAATGTAGAAATGGCCTTTTCTCTGCGCCTATCGTGCTGTCTTTTGGCTTTATTTGTAGATCCAATTATATCACCTGCGAGTCTTTCCTCTCTTTGCCAAGCGTCAGTTAGGTTAGCTCGTCGTAGTTGACATGAAAAAGGGAACAAAATTATTTTAGAAACGTCCAAAAACGTGCCCTGTCACGGATTGGCCATTTTAGCACTTTTGGATTGCGAATTCCAGATGTGTACGAACCTTTTTTGGCGATTTAACACAGACTCAGTGACTGCAGGCTGTCTTCGACACAGCTGAAACCTCCCCACTAATTACAGGGCCAACGTGATCATCAAATGATTCAGAAAAAACTCATTCGTTCATTCACTCCAGAACAAAAAAAGTCACAAACCTTAATTATGAAGGAAATTGTGTATTTAATCCATCTCCATTACATGTCCAAATCTCCGGTGATTCCACGTCTTAATTATTTTCCGTTTACAGTGTCTTTCTCTTCAAACAAACCGCTAGCGGCACAAATGTTAATTGGCGCGCTTTAGCGAGAAGAAAAGCAGAATATGTGTCTCTCAGAAACTCGTCAATCCCTCAACCGATACTCCAGAAGCTGTCCTAGTTACCACTCTAACAACCATGGAGAGTGCATATATGCATCTCTGTTATTTCAAAGAATAAACGCACTAGAAAATACTTTGGCGTCGTCGAGCTGTCGCCTCATACGTTACGAGAAAATCAGATTAGATGCTTTTCCAAAGTGAATGAATGTGGATGGCTTGATTGACAATGATTAATTGGTGCGTGGTAGAGGGTATTTTCTGTGGTGACATTACAGGAGGAAAGGAAATTTATTTTTACTCTTGAAGTAAACAGTAACATACAAATTATGATTCATGTTGCTACTTCTGGTGGAAGGGTTTCTCCAGAAACATAGAGCCTGAAGTATCGTACAAAATTATGTCTTCTTACATCACTAAATGAAATACATCATGAGTGACTCTGTGTGCATTTATGTCTATTGCCTAAGGAAATAGTACTACTTATTACGTGTTTTAAGTGCTTATGTAACGTGTACCCATTACACTATTTGTGTAACTGTAACTAGATGTAGTTATATATGTTGTATATGTGCTGTTATGTTGTACTATTGTGTGCATGACCAGCGGACTTAAACTTCGAGCCTCCAATCCCCGTACTCATTAGCTTGTTGCTTATATTAGTCCGTGTGGGGTTTGTTAGTCCCTCAACGGGCGCCTCCCCAGGTGGCAGATAGGAGAAAGCTCTACAGTTGTGGAGGTTACCGGGGAAATACAATACCTGCGGTGGACCGAAACTAGCATGGGCAGGAGAGGTTCGCCAAGCCATGGTGAAGGCAACGCTCTTAGGGGTAGAGCTCCCCAAAATCAAGGCTCCTGGTCCTCCATGTTGGAGGTTGTGCTGAGGGCTACGAACCCATTCAAGTAAAAATGCTCACCGGTCAGGAGACTCAAAGCATGCATTGGAAACAGGACAGACTCTACTGGAACATAAGTTGGCAAAGCTACTAGGATTTCTCTTTTGGTTCTGGGTATATCAGAAGTCTATACCGCCATGCTTGTGACCAGATATTAATAAATGAACTACAGAAATACAGGGTACAACTGGTAGCTATCCAAGAAGTAAGATAGCAAGGAGCCGCCTCACTGAAAATAGGAAATGGGACTATAGTGTATGGAGACTGCGGCCAACGCCATGAATTTGGAACTGGATTCTACATTCATAAATATACAAATGGCTCAATATAGGAATTCCAGCATGTCAGTAACCGAATATCATACATCACAGGACTCAGTGGTAAGATATTACATTTATATTGCACATGCACTCACAGAAGATAAGTATAATGATATGAAAGAAGAATTCTACAGTAAATTGGACCCCTCTGTACAATTCAATAAGCAGACATAATGTAAAAGTATTGTAGTATTAGGAGATTTTAATGCCAAAGTAGGAAAGGAGGCAATTTACAACCAGCCATTGGCAATTTTAATTTACACGAGAAAAGTTAGGAGAATGGGGTTTGGCTTACGAATTTTGCTATAACAAATCATCTCACCCTAAGCAGCACAATATTTCAGCATAAAGACATTCACTTAGGGACACTAATATCACCAGATTGAGAAGTAATGAAACAGACTGACTATGCAGCTATCCAAAACAGATTCCAGAAGAGTATTAAAGATATTAGAATCTTTAGGGGAGCTGATTGTGATGCTGACCATTTGTTAATCATGCCAAAAAAGAAAAGAAAATTAAAAAGAAAAATAAATGAAAACTAAACGGAAATCACTTGATAAAACTTAGGAAACCTGGCTGAAGAATCTACAAAAGAAAACTTTACCAAACGAATGGGAAGCAACCTAACAAAAACTAGACTGTCCTACAGGAAACAACATATCAAAATCATATGGAGACACCTGAAGTAAAGTATTCAGGAAGTATGTTCCCAAATTATCGGACTAAGGAAACGACCTAACAAAATTTGGTTCAGCAAAAAGTGCCAAGAAAAAGTTTTAAGAGAAGAAAAGTGTGGATTACAGAAAGGAAGAATATGACACTGAAGGAAAGATATTACAATATTCGCCAGGAAACACAAGAACACTAAGACATGATAAAAGGGAATACTACAACAATATGATAAAAGATACATACGCTGATTTCAAGCTCCACAGAGCAAGGCAGATTTATCGAACTATTAAAAATAATTGGGTAAGTTTACTAAAAGAGAACAGTTCATAATCAGCATTGGAAAATACTGGCCAATACAAAAAAATATGGAAGACATAATTTTCACAATTACTAAACTGCAATGATCCACAGTCTTACTTTAACTTTGAATAACCTGATATAGTCGATGTACAAGTTAGCACCCTATCAGTAAATGAAACACAACAAACCATAAAGAAATTAAAGAATAACAAGGCTTGTGGTGAAGACCAGATATACACTGAGTAATTAAGGAATGGAGGACCAAAACTGAAAGTAGAACTACTACTGTGAACATGAGCAATCTTGAGTAATCCTTTGCTCATCTTCTCACAAAAACTAACCATCCTCAGTAGACTTGATTGTCTTCCTAAATACACTCCTGGAAATTGAAATAAGAACACCGTGAATTCATTGTCCCAGGAAGGGGAAACTTTATTGACACATTCCTGGGGTCAGATACATCACATGATCACACTGACAGAATCACAGGCACATAGACACAGGCAACAGAGCATGCACAATGTCGGCACTAGTACAGTGTATATCCACCTTTCGCAGCAATGCAGGCTGCTATTCTCCCATGGAGACGATCGTAGAGATGCTGGATGTAGTCCTGTGGAACGGCTTGCCATGCCATTTCCACCTGGCGCCTCAGTTGGACCAGCGTTCGTGCTGGACGTGCAGACCGCGTGAGACGACGCTTCATCCAGTCCCAAACATGCTCAATGGGGGACAGATCCGGAGATCTTGCTGGCCAGGGTAGTTGACTTACACCTTCTAGAGCACGTTGGGTGGCATGGGATACATGGGGACGTGCATTGTCCTGTTGGAACAGCAAGTTCCCTTGCCGGTCTAGGAATGGTAAAACGATGGGTTCGATGACGGTTTGGATGTACCGTGCACTATTCAGTGTCCCCTCGACGATCACCAGTGGTGTACGGCCAGTGTAGGAGATCGCTCCCCACACCATGATGCCGGGTGTTGGCCCTGTGTGCCTCGGTCGTATGCAGTCCTGATTGTGGCGCTCACCTGCACGGCGCCAAACACGCATACGACCATCATTGGCACCAAGGCAGAAGCGACTCTCATCGCTGAAGACGACACGTCTCCATTCGTCCCTCCATTCACGCCTGTCGCGACACCACTGGAGGCGGGCTGCACGATGTTGGGGCGTGAGCGGAAGACGGCCTAACGGTGTGCGGGACCGTAGCCCAGCTTCATGGAGACGGTTGCGAATGGTCCTCGCCGATACCCCAGGAGCAACAGTGTCCCTAATTTGCTGGGAAGTGGCGGTGCGGTCCCCTACGGCACTGCGTAGGATCCTACGGTCTTGGCGTGCATCCGTGCGTCGCTGCGGTCCGGTCCCAGGTCGACGGGCACGTGCACCTTCCGCCGACCACTGGCGACAACATCGATGTACTGTGGAGACCTCACGCCCCACGTGTTGAGCAATTCGGCGGTACATCCACCCGGCCTCCCGCATGCCCACTATACGCCCTCACTCAAAGTCCGTCAACTGCACATACGGTTCACGTCCACGCTGTCGCGGCATGCTACCAGTGTTAAAGACTGTGATGGAGCTCCGTATGCCACGGCAAACTGGCTGACACTGACGGCGGGGGTGCACAAATGCTGCGCAGCTAGCGCCATTCGCCGGCCAACACCGCGGTTCCTGGTGTGTCCGCTGTGCCGTGCGTGTGATCATTGCTTGTACAGCCCTCTCGCAGTGTCCGGAGCAAGTATGGTGGGTCTGACACACCGGTGTCAATGTGTTCTTTTTTCCATTTCCAGGAGTGTAGTACCGAAGTTAGAACCAGAATCGGATGATTTGTCGTAATATTGACCAGCTCAGACAGTGCTTCACGGTCTATAAGTAAGAAAAGTCTTGTACAGAACCTTCTATTTAAATATGATATTAATGTGTTCAGTGTTATTTCTGCTAATCAGGACGTAATACTTGACAACTGATCTGATACTGTCATGTCACAATCTACGTAAATCAGTGGGCTTCTTTGACGACAATATAGAAATTAAACAAATTTTGTACAGCTGAACAGCAATGCGCTCTGTCATAGAACAAGGGGCCCCTCCTATCCCCAGTAATTTATTCTAATGACTCTAATGCACTCACAAGGTGTTTTTGCTGATGTCTGACGAACGTGAAAAGGAGTAAAGTGACAGAACATCATTCAAAGCATGTCCCATCGTTGTCAGGCCCGTATTGCTGCCAGAGGTGCTCACATCCCATACTGAGCGCATTACCCAGTTGTCAGAATGTTGATACAAATCCGTTAAGTTGGAAAAAAAACAAAGAAACCTTTTTTGTCTAGCATTATGCAGTTCTTTAAGCTCTGTATTCTTTTTATTGTTTCTATCTTAATATCACCTGTTTATACTGTTTTGTGCAAAATACACGCCACTTGCAACGTTTTAGCTTGTTGCTTTAATTTTGGAAACCAACGTATTTTCCAGCTTAATGATACGTATGTTTATCTGAGTGTCATCATAATCAATTACGTTTGATACGCCAGGTCCAATGCAGTGTTGTTTTAACTGTTATTGGTGTTGTTTGTACCTCTGATTTATTTGTATTCTCCTGCATATTGGTGAGCTCTCCTGCATATTGGTGAGCTGTCTTTTACAGGTATTTGAATGTGTCGACTATGTGTAGAACCTCCATAAATATCCATAAGAGAAGCGAACTGGCTTAACGCAAAGTCTACATGTCGTTGTATTGTATTCTGGTCTTAATCTTGGCGTCTCTGCTGTGGGTGTTTTAGGGCTTTGGGTGTCATTACTGTTCCGAGATCTGTTAGTGTGATTGAGGTGTATACAGGTCCTAGTGTACAGTACACTGATGATTCGATGTGTCTACCTGTGTATCCGCGTAATCGGTACATAGAAGATTTCTGCTTCAAGCTCCTTCAATCTGAGTAAGAATCCGGTTAGAAAGATGGCCCATTGATACATGTCATGTTTGATTTTACTGGCTATGTAATAGTCTGTGGCACCTTGCGTACTAGCGTCGTCGATGCAGTCTGTGATACATACGTATCTCTGCTGAACTACATCACTCGGATGAAGCAACAGCAGTCTGCTTGTTTTCTAGTTCCACTTATGCTAAAATTCCAATATGTTGCTTCCAGGCGACTGCGTCATGCCAAGCTGTGTTCCTGGTTGATGGTGACTTATACTTATTCCTAACAGTCACAAGACTATATCGCCAAAAATTTCTTGTTTAGACCAAGCAGCGTAATAGGTTTGTTATAGCGACATGATTATTAAAATAGATGCATCAAAATATCTGCTTATAACAACTAATCTTTATTCCGAACAGACTGTTTCAGCATTTATCACCATTGTCAAGTAACTGCAAATACAATTTCCGTGACAACATGCATCAATGTCGTTGTTATTTATATTAAAGTAACTATATCATACTCATGTCTGGAGTTATTTGATATCCATACTACGTCGTTAGTGAACTGTCTTATAACTGTCACTGTTTTGATAAGATAGTAAATGAAGTAAATATGTTGAAAATAAGATGTAAATTACGTGTGCAGTTGTTTGACAGTTCCACTCTTACGACGCTGTATGTTTACAAAGATCATGCAGATGCATAGTGATTAACTAAAATTTGTTACGATTGACTTTGGTTGTTGCTTATGTTACTTCCGATGTATCCATTTTTGTTCTAAAATTCCAGTAAAGAACAATTCCACTCCTGACAACATTACAAAGCTACTTTCTATTGTCCAATGGCTCAAAAGCTAGCAGCTTACCATTAAATGATTAATAGATTAGATAAAGTACCATTAAAAAAACGGCAATTCAGAATGAACTTACCACACTTAGTTGTACAGCCTATAGAAATGAGTTCGACCCCAACATAATAATAAAATTATACTGCACGTGTAAAGCACCAAAGCAGAACACAATGTCTAGCGAGTTACAGTATGCCCAACACGAGAAACATCACCTACACAGAAAGTAAGATACGTAGCAGCAGTCTACCTTGATAAAATCTCCAACACAATTAATGCACTTTTCAAAGCCACAAATATTGAACTAGTCTTTCGAACCAATAATAAACCTCTCAATAAAATTACGTTCCACCACCACAAGAACATCGAAATATGATAACCAAGGACTATATAAAATTACATGTGGCAGTTGTAACAGTTTTTACATTGGCCAAACAAGAAGAAATTATAACGTGATATACAAGGAACACATTAGAAGGAGTGAAAATAATCAGTCTAGCTTCTTTCTACCTTGATCATAGCAGCCGCGCGCTTCCGGACTGAAACGCCTAGAGCCGCGCGGCCAGCACGGCCGTCCAATGTGTAATTGGTTTGGTGAGCCAATATCTTCTGCATTGTTCCATTGAACTCCCTGTTGTGTGCTGATCGGGTGGAGCAAAAGTTATCTTGTCAGTGGGTCCGTTGACTGTCTGTCGGTTGGGTTGTCGTCGGATCGAGAATGGTTGGGCCGACTGCCTGTCTCATCACCCAAGCGAGAGTTAGTCTTTGAATTCCAGGCAACCCACGGAAACTTCTGAACGCCGTTGGGTGTACTGCCTTTTGTTATTTGTTCTTGTTGTTTGTATTTGTATGGCTTATAGCCGATTTTTGAATTAAGGTTGTTTCGCCCTTAAGGCATAAGATTGTTGGCGGCTTCAGCCTAATTTAAAGAACTGTTTTAAGGTAAAGCCTTTGACCCTTAAAAAATTTATTTTAGTTTGAGTCTTAAGTGTTAGGCCTTCATCCGATTTTTAAAATAAAGTTGTTTTGCTCTTAAGGTGTGAGATTGTTTGGGCATTCAACCTAATTGAAAGAAGTGACTTAAGATGAGGCCTTATGCCTTTAAAATTTCTGATTTTGGTTTGAGTCTTAAGTTATTCACTTTCAGCCGATTTTAAATTAAAGTGGTCTTGCCCTTAAGGCATGAGACTGTATGGCGCATTCAGCTGACAATTAAGTTCCATAAATTAATGCTGTGTGTTTTTTTTTTTTTTATTTTCTTGGCTCCTGTAATGTTGGGTCAAATAAATAAAGTTGTATGTTTGAGTGTAACTGACAACTGCTTATTTTGGTCCCTTTCCACAATTTAAAGTACCTATCCTATTCTGCGGGTTTAGCAGGGTGTCTCAGACAAACAGTAACTTTCGCTATTTCTTATGTCAATTAATAACTTTAATGCGCCTCATTGTCGTTGCATCCAAGTTTACATCGGCAACAACCAACCTAAAGACTTACAGAGTGATTGCTAGAGGTCTCATTTCTTGCCACAGTTAGCTCTCTCCGTGTATTGCACTGAAGCTAGTGTTCAACAACAGAAATGTCGACGGCATGCGCTGTGTGTCTTGTTTGCATTCGCTCACAGTGCCTGGTGGTGGCAACATTATGCCCTCTATAACTCACTTTTCTCAAGTATGCAATCGGTATTGGTCGGTTCTGTCTAGACTATTGTGTACCGGCGATGCTAGTTGCACGTTATCAGTGATACACAGCAGTATTACAGAAAGGTTTAGCGATGAAAAGATGGCCAGGTGGCCGATAAGCACCTCTGAAAGCTGCCTAACGTTGGTATACTGAGCTGTTCCCGCACCGAAGGCAATCACATCACAGTACTTTAGCAGATGAGGGTTGCTGCGCTAGTTTATGTGCGGTGTTTCACGTTTCGATTATTGCATATTACCGGCTTCTTCACTGTTGTGAACGTATTTGAGCCGCGGCGCCTTCTCTTCACCTCTAGCGCTAGCTCTTCGCCTTCGCCTGCTTTGCCGTGGCGTAACTGGCCACGAGCAGCGGGCTAAGACGGGATGACACGTCGGTTCCCAGAGATGTTGGAGGGAGTTACGAGCGCGTTCGGGAGAGGACGGTATGAACGTGTACCGAGCGTGCTACGGCTACGGCGGTCGCAGCGTGCAGCCTGCCCTGCAACAGTGTAGGGCCGCGTTACTGTCCGTCGATGGTTAGGCCTGGGTTTGGCTGTGTCCTGTCCTGTGGCATGACGCAGTGACAACCAGCCTGCTGCTGTTACAGACGGCGTCCATTCTAGCGCGTGAACCGTTTCAAGCCCTGTACTCCGAAATACCGAGCTTTTGCATTTAATTTTTTGTTGGAAACCGTTCCATGTTGTGACTGGACTACTTCACTTTCTGGCTCAGCAGTGCCTGAGTTCTACCCTTCTATGCTGCTGTACATATTTAAATCCGTTTTTCGTGCCTTTAAAATGAGTTTTATATGGTCGGGCTAGGTACGTACATTTTACATGTTTTGACTTAAAGCCACTGAAACAAGCTATGCTCCTGTAGTTCTGTTAATGAATCTTAAACTAAAATCAGTCTGTGAGGTGTCATTATAAACACCATAAATTTGAAATCTGTTTGCTGCACGCTACTGGTATAAGGCGTTGCTTGGATTAATTACGCTTCTTAATCGCATAAAACTAAACTAAACTCCTCCCGAGTAGGTCATGAAGGCCCAACTGTACCTACTGGCCACCGTGTCGTCCTCAGCCCACAGGCGTCACTGGTTGCGGTTATGGAGGGGCGTGTGGTCAGCACACCGCTCTCCCGGCCGATGTCAATTTCCGAGACTGGACTCTGAATCGCACAGTGTTTCCATAACTTGAGTTGTGTATTCTGTCCATTTGCACTGTGGTTATGTAAACAGTCATTATTAAACTTTACTTCCGTATCTGAAAGTTTATCTATATGAGCCCAATTATGAGCTGTGCGGTAATTACCGAAGAAACTAGATCCTCCGATCGGTTAATTCAATATTTGCTGTCTCATATTAGTGCTGAGTAAAAGACTGACGACTTCACAAGAGCCACAACGCTTGTTTATAAATTTACTGGTCTTCTCATATGTTGTACAGTGCAACTTGTTTGTGTTTGTCTCTCTTAGGTGTTTCTGCTGTCGGGCGCAGTCAGTGGGAGCTACGCTCTCTCAAGAGGCCGTAATGCGACACAGTATTGATGAGAAACCGCCATCCTTAAGAAACAAGTTTAGTTGCCAATCATGCTACTTTAAGTACGAGGGAGTACAGGGTACTGATTGTACTGGGCCCATCAGGCTGTAGAATAGTCAAACTAAAATTGCTGTTCGATGGATTTTGTTTTTTCCTATTTTTCTCTAATATCCGTTGCTTTAAATGCTGTGAAACTGTGTCTTTCTTAAACTATCCTTAACAAGAAATAGTTTTATTCTTGTGTTGATACATTTTTTATGGAACTGCGATTTTCTGGAATCTGAATTTAAATTCGGTTGAGGTCTAATTCCACTAGCCATGGCTATTTGTTCATTTTACAAGAGTGTTTACGGTTCACACTGAGGTAATCTGATCTAAATATTCTATTTTACTTAAGAACTTACGCCTTTAATTACTGTGTGTTATACTTCATTTATTGCGTGTTATATTTCAGTATACTGTCTATTTCAGTGATGATACATTTTTTTATGGAACTGCGATTTTCTGGAATCTGAATTTAAATTCCGTTGAGGTGTAATTCCACTAGCCATGGCTATATGTTCATTTTACAAGAGTTTTTACGGTTCACACTGAGGTAATCAGATCTAAATATTCTATTTTACTTAAGAACTTACGCCTTTAATTATTGTGTGTTATACTTCATTTATTGCGTGTTATATTTCAGTATATTGTCTATTTCAGTATTTCGTTTGATTGTTACATTTTATTTAAATAAAATTTACCTGCTAAGGACCGGTTATTGTAGTCTCAATATCTGTGCTAATACCAGTGTGCTGTGCTATTATGCTGTTATGTTCTGCTAAATAAAGGAAGTAAATGCGGTGTTGTTATATTGTATCCTTAAATGGGAATGATACTCAATCCTACAACAATGTTCTCTGCAAACACCTATCAGTATTTTTACTCAAACAGTGGTGACTGCGATAGCTAACAGAATAAAGCATAAATCCATTAATAGTATTACTACCTACCGGAGGGAGTGAGCCACTTAAACCTACTCAGAAAGTATCCTAAGAATACCTCTCATATAGAGTGAAGGTTTTCACTACAGGATGTTCCAGCTACTGAGAATTCTTCCGGGTTGTATGGCCGTGGTAAATGGAATTTTTCTATCCCTGACGTTTCGTCCATGGTTGCGTTGGACATCTTCGGAGGTACTCCTGGTTGTGCTGAGTTTTGCCCACAGTCGGCAAGTCGTCAAGACTCAGCACAACCAGGAGTACCTCCGAAAATGTCCAACGCAGCCTTGGACGAAACGTCCGGTATAGAAGAGTTCCATCGACCATGGCCATACAACCCGGAAGAATTCTCAGCATTTTATACCTCTGATAGTTTGTCGGTGCAGTTCTGGTTCACAGTTTACGCTCTGCAAGAAAGTTTTAAAAAGCTTCGCTTTCGATTAAATTATATTATTGGATCTCGCAGAATTCTGAAAGCCCAGTACCACTCTAACTACCTTATGTAAACTTGTTAAACATCGCAGGAGACCTCATTTTTGTCATAAAAAGCGAAAATGTAATCCACAACTTTCCAGGTTTTGGAACAATGGCGAAATGTAACACAGCCTTGGCCTTTAAACAGTAGTCCAGCAAGTACTATCCGCCATCCAGAGTTACATCCCGCTTTCAATATATCTTTCGCTCTTTCGTCTGTGTAGTTGTATCAAGCTAGCAAGATATGAAGATATTAACATTTTTGTTTTTAATGCCATTTTTCTTTAGACCTCCCTCTCTCTAACATTTATTTCTAAGGCATAAAAACTGTACAATCATTACTGCAATTACAAAAGAAACTTCTTACAACATTTAAGAAGGAAAACTTCAAAAAAATGATACAGTCAAACTGTAATCTCCTCTTCTCCACAAATGTATTAGTTCCAAGGGTTGAGTGAGTATTAGGACTTCGACACAGCAAAATTTTTGAGTAACGTACAAAATGCCCGCCGAATGGAACCCACACATTATAACAACTTATTTTTCATTGGCATATTCCACGATGCTGTGGCGCACAGAGCCCAACCGTGAGGTAGTTTCAGTCAGACGTAGGTACAGTGTGCACGAGTGTGTGTGTCTTTCTTTTATTACTATTATCGTCGATATGATTGGGCATCACAATTTTTTCTGAAAACTGCTCCATTTCTTTCGACCTCGAAAAGATTGTTTGTGTCGTTTCTAAGAAGTGGAGCTCCTCTGGACTTTTCAGTTAATTTTTCATTGATTCATCAGTCTTCTGACTGATTTTATGCGATCTGCAACGAATTCCCCTTCTGTGGCAACTTATTCATCTGTGAGTAGCACTTGAAAACTACGTCCTGAATTATTTGCGGGATGTATTCCAATTTCTATCTTCCTCTACAGTTCTTGAATTCTACAGCTCCCTCTAGTGACGTACAAATAAATCTCTCATATCTAAGCAGATGTACTCTCATCTGTCCCTTCTCCTAGTCGCTGTTTTCCACATATTCCTTTCCTGCACGATGCTGCGCGGAACATCTTCATTCCTTACCTTATCAGTCCACCTAACTTTCAAGATTCGCCTGTAGCGCCACAGCTCAAATACGTTGATTCTCTTCTGTTCTGGTTTTCCCACAGTCGATGAGTCACTAACATACAGTGCTGTACTCTAGACGTACATTCTCAGAACTTTCGTCCTTAATTTAAGGAATGTGATTGATATTCATGTAATTCTTCTTCAGCAAGGATAACAATGTCATCAGCGAATCGTATCATTGATACCCTTTAACCTTGAACTTTAATTTCACTCCTGAACCTTTCTTTCAGTTCCGTCATTGCCTCTTCGATATACCGATTGAACAGTAGGGTGAAAGACTACATACATGCCTGTTCTACACACTTTTTAATCCGAGCACTTCGTCCTTGGCCGTCCACTCTTATTGTTCTGTCTTGGCCCTCGTACATATTGTATATTACCCTTCACTCCACACAGCTTACTTCTACTTCTCCCAGAATTTCGAACATCATGCAACATTTACATTGTCGAATGCTTTTTCCAGGTCGACAAATCCCATGAGCGTGACTTGAGTTTTCTTTAGTCTTGCTTCCATAATCAGAATTGCGACTCGGGTGCCTTAAGCTTTCCTAAAGCAAAGCTGATCGTCATCTAACATACCTTCAATCTTCTTTTCCATTCTTCTGTATGTTAATCTTATCAGCAGCTTGGATGCACGAGTTATTACGCGAATTGTGTGGATGTCGTTTTTCAAAAATAAGATGGTATATCACCAGACTCATACTTTCTGCTCACCATCGTGAATAGTCGTCTTGTTGCCACTTCCCCCAATGATTTTAAAAATTCTCATGGAATGTTATCCATTCCTTCTGCCTTATTTGATCTTAGGTCCTCCAAAGCTCTCTTAGATTCAGATTCTAATAATGGATCCCCTATACCTCCTAAATGCACCCTTGTTTCTTCTTCTGTCACATCACCAAATCATAACACTCATAGAGGTCTTCAATGAATTCTTTCCACCAATCTAGTCTCTCCTCTGCATTGAACTTTGGACTTTCTATTGTGCTCTTTGTGTTACCACCCTTCGTCTTAATTTCACCGAAAGTTGTTTTGACTTTTCTGTATGCTGAGCCATTCCTTCCGACAGCCGACAGTAATTCCTTTTTCGAATCCTTCCTATTTTTATGCATCCATTTCGTCAGTGAATTGTACTTTTGTAATCCCGAATTTCCTTGAACATTTTTCTACTTCCTTGTTTCATCGATGAACTGACGTTTTTTTTGTGTTTTTTTGTTTTTTTCGTCGCTTCTTCACAGTTGCCTTCTCTATACTTATGTCCATTCCTCTACAACTGTACCGCCTACTGAGCAGTTCCTTATTGCTATTGCTTATTGCTATTACTATATCCGTAGAGAATTCAAGCACATCTCGTCATTTCTTAGTACTTCTGTATCCCACTTCTTCGCATACTGATTCTTCCTGACTAATCTCTTAAACTTCAGTCAACTCTTCATCACAAAGACATTGTGATCTGAGTCTATATCTGCACTTGGGTACATCTTACAATCCAGTATCTGATTTCGGAATCTCTGGCTGACCATCATGTAATCTAACTAAAATCTTCATGTATAACTCACCCTTTCCCAAGTATACCCCCTCTTTTTTTGTTTCTTGAACAGGGCATTTGCTATTACTAGCTGAAATTTATTACAGAACTCAATTAGTCTTTCTCCTCTCTCATTCCTTGTCCCAAGCCCATATTCTCTTGAAACCATGTCTTCCACTCGTCCCCTACAGCTGCATTCTAGTCCCTCATGATTATTAGATTTCCATCTCTCCTTACGTGCTGCATTACCTTTCAGTACCTTCATATACTTTCTCTACCTCTATTTCTTCAGTTTGCGTGGTCGGCATGTATACTTGAACTATCGTTTACGGTGTTTGTTTGCTGTCGATTCTGATAAGAACAATCCTATGACTGAACTGTTGACAGTAACTCACTCTCTGTCCTATTTTCCTGTTCGTAACGAATCCTACTCCTGTTGTGCCATTTTCTGTTGTTGTTCATATTACTCGATATTCATTTGACCTGAAATTCTTGTCTTCTTTCCATTTCACTTCACTGACCCTTACTATATCTACATTAATCCATTGCATTTCCATATTCAGACATCCTAGTTTCCCTACCACGGTCAAGCTTCCGACATTACACTCCCCGACTCTTAGAATGTTATTCTTTCGTTGGTTACTCTGTTTTTTGCTCATGACCAGCTCCCACTAGGCAGTCCCCTCCCGGAGATCCTAATGGGCGCTCTTCTGGAATCTTTTGACAATGAAGAGATCATCGTGCCGCTTTTTCCATTACAGGCCTCATGACCTGTGGATACGCGTTATATGTCTTTAATGATCTCGTTCCATTACCTTCTGGATCCTCATGCCGCTGAAAATTGCTGATTTTTCCGCCTCTATTAGCAGTTTCCCACCGCAGGGACAAGACAATGCCCTGAACCTCTGTCCGCTCCTCTGCCCTCTTTGACAACACCGTTGGCAGAATGAGGGTGACTTCCTACGCCGGAAGTCTTCGTCCGCCAATGCTGATTACTAACCAAACTGCAAACTATGGCGGGTTTCGAAACCTGGACCGAAAACATTTTGATTATCAATGAAACTCGCTATCTCTAGACCTTACGTGCTTAATAAGACCGTTCCCAAGGAGGGGAATATTACAACGTGTAGATGAGCAACATTAACTCTGTCGTTTAATGAGTATGTGCTAAGCACAATGATCTGCTTGATCCAAACTGAGGAGAACCTCACACTGGTGCATCGTTAGGACTTGATGAAAGATGGAATAAGATCTCGATCCGCTGGATCTTGTGCATATACAGTTTGTTTTACGTGGCACTACATATAACGGTCGATTGGAGCACGGTAGTCGCTCAGAACATCACCCCCTTCACACCAATCGTCAACTGTACCACACAGGTGGTAAGAGGTGACCACTGCTGTTTTTAGAGCCTTTTTATGTATAAAAAGGTCGTCCAGTGGACCAGCATAAAAAACGTTCCATGACTGTTGTGAGTTCACCTCTAGGGATTCTTCAAGTAACATGCTAAACTTATATGATCATCAAAGGAAAGGAGATAAATGCGATTGCCGGCCGAAGTGGCCGTGCGGTTAAAGGCGCTGCAGCCTGGAACCGCAAGACCGCTACGGTCGCAGGTTCGAATCCTGCCTCGGGCATGGATGTTTGTGATGTCCTTAGGTTAGTTAGGTTTAACTAGTTCTAAGTTCTAGGGGACTAATGACCTCAGCAGTTGAGTCCCATAGTGCTCAGAGCCATAAATGCGATTATCACGTATGATTCAACGCCACGCTGTTGTCACTGTTTGACAGGATGTACACTTCTTTCTAACGACACTGCAAATTTTTGTTTACTTTCATTTTTAAAGACACAATCATGACACTGGCTTCTCAGATTCGTTTCTTTAACTTTTTTGTTTTATTGCATTGCATACGGAAGATAAACAAACTTTTACAACTGCATAGATGACCCCGTCATGCCTCCCTCCTCGATCCAAATTCTTACTGCTGCCCCAGTCTACTTGAAATTCCTCCTCACACACGAACAGAACTGCCGAGGCTCTCCATGTTCTGGAGTAGCACCTCAGCGTCTAATGTTAGTGGAAAAACAGCCTGAAATCCAGGTACAGGTACTTATACAAATAAAATTTCAGAGAATATTTGGTCTCATACAGATACAATCTTATGTGTATAGACTGAAGTGGGGAGAGAAAATTTGTACAACAGTGGGCTAGGGTGTGCCAGTGTGGTTCTTTATATCGTATGCAAATGACTTTTAATAGAAGCTACCTGTCTTCATGATGACTTTATTATTCCAAATTTTGTTTTTCGTGTACTTTGAGGCACTTGTGAGATGTACGTCAATAGCATTTGCCTCATTGTTTCATAGAATATCTTCTTACAGTCAGCAGACTAATCTCTCAATTCAGAAATACCATTACAGTATCGTAGTGTCAGCTACTTCTTGCACTTGTAAGAATAGCATGCCTTCGCGACTATAAAACTGGGGGTGTTTGGGGGGGGGGGGCGAAGGGAGGTAGCCAGTTGCTATCCCAGTTGTAAATAAAATAATAACAGGTCTAAGAAGATAAAGTTCCAGGTGTGTAGTTCTTGACTGCCCGAATCTTACACCATTGTTCTGAATTATACCATAAATCTCCACGCAGTGTCTCGTGTAGTGAGTGCATGATATACCGCTGATCGCTTGTCAGATGAGGAGTTTTAAATCTATGGGTCACTAGTGTGTGTGTGTGTGTGTGTGTGTGTGTGTGTGTGTGTGTGTGTGTGAGTATTAACTCCTAAGGGACCAAACTGCTGAGGTTATCGGTCGCTAGGCTAACACACTACTTGAACTAACATAAACTAACTTATGCTGAGAACAACACACTCATGCCCGAGGTAAGACTCGAACATCCGGCGGGAGAGGTAGCGCTATCCGTGACATGGCGTCTCAAACAACGCGGCAACCCCACGCGGTGGATCACTAGTCTCTGTTCAATAGGAGATTGGCCACTGGCTCTCGTATTATATCCTGTACATCAACATTAATTCAAAACAACACAAATGCAACACATTACAGTGCAAACACCCGCAACAATCATGTGCGTGCTACGTGTAAGTATTGTAGGCCCGCAGATCGGAGACACCTCTACGTTGTCACGGTGTGCTAATAAAACATGTTTGTTTTTGCATTTATCAGTCTTGAGAATGGTTTGATGTGGCTCGCCACAAATACCACTGCTGTGCCAACCGCTTCATTTCACTTGTAACCAACGTCCTCAATTATTTGCTGGATGTGTTCCAAGCTCTGTCTTCCTCTGCTGGTTTTGGCCTCTACAGCTATCTCTAGTATCATGTAGGTCATTCCTTGATGTCTTAACAGATTCATCTTGTCGCTTCGCCTTGTCAGTGGTTTCCACAAATTCCTTTCCTCGACGATTCTGGGCATAACCTCTTCATTCCTTACCTTATTAGTCAACCTAACCTTCAATATTCGTCTGCAGCACAACTTCACAAATGCTTGGATTCTGTTCCGATTTTCCCAGTCCATGTTTCACTACCATACAATGCTATGCTCCAAACATACACCATCAGAAATTTCTTCCTCAAATTAAAGCCTATGTTGATACTTGTATACTTCTATTGGCCAGGAATGCTCTTTTTGTCAGTGCTAACCTGCTTTTGATGTCCTCCTTGCTCTGTCTGTCACTTGTTATGTTCCTGACTATGCAGCAGAATTCCTTAACATCATCTGCTTCTTGACCATCAATCCTGATGTTAAGTTTCACGCAGATCACATTTCCGCTACTTCTCATTACGTTCGCCTTTCCTCGATTTACTCTAAATCCATATTATTAACTCATTAGACTGTTCAGCCTATTCATCAGATCATGTAATTCTTCATCATTTTCACTTAGGTTAGCCATGTCATCAGCGAATCGTATCATTGATATCCTGTCACATTGAATTTTAGTTCTACTCCTTAACCTTTCTTTCATTTCCATCATTGCCTCTTCGATGTACAAATTCAACAGAAGGGGTGAAAAGCTTCTTGTCTGTTTACACACTTTTTAATCCGAACACTTCGTCCTTGATCATTCACTTTTATTACTCCGTCTTGGCCTCCGTACATATCGTATATTACCCGTCCCTCCATACAGCTTATCCGTACTTATCTCAGTATTTCGAAGGTCTTGCAACATTTACATTGTCGAACGCTTTTTCCAGGTCGACAAATCCTATGAACGCGTCTTCATTTTTCTTTAGTCTTTCCTCCATTATCAGCTACAACGTCAGAATTGCGCCTCTGGTGCCTTTAGGTTTCCCAAAGCAAAGTTGATCGTCATCTAACACATCCTTAGCTTTCTTTTACATTCCTCTGTGCGTTATTATTAACCGAAACTTGGATGCATAAGCCCTCGTTGACAAGGCCGTTGGCAGAATGAAAGTGACTTCTTGTGCCTTAAGTCTTGAGCTGCCAATGCTGATTAATAATCAAAGCTTAAGTGATGGCCCGTTTTTAATCCAGGACTGAGAACATTTTGATTACTGATCAAAGACGCTACCCCTAGAGCACAGGTGAAGTTATAGCAAGTCAACATATCTTCATTCAGGTGTACAGTTCCGATTTTCTACAGTAGCTTGAGCTGATGCCCTTTGCCGGTGACACAGTGTATATCCTTTGAACACTGGATTTGCATTTGGATGGACGACGGTTCAAACCCACGTCTGGAAATTCTTATTTAGATTTTTCGTGATTTCCCTAAATCTCTTCAAGGAAATTCCGTGATAGTAGCTTTGAAAGGGTACCGCCGATATCCTACATCTACATCTACATTTAGACACCGCAAGCCCCCAACGGTGTGTGGCGGAGGGCACTTTACGTACCACGGTCATTACCTCCCTTTTCCGTTCCAGTCGCGTATGGTTCGTGGGAAGAACGACTGTCTGAAAGCCTCCGTACGCGCTCGAATCTCTCTAATTTTACATTCGTGATCTCCTCGGGAGATATATGTAGGGGGAAGCGATATGTTCGATACCTCATCCAGAAACGCACCCTCTCGAAACCTGGCGAGCAAGCTACTCCGCGATGTAGAGCGCCTCTCTTGCAGAGTCTGCCACTTGAGTTTGCTAAACATTTCCGTAACGCTATCACGGTTACCAAATAACCCTGTGACGAAACGCGCCGCTCTTCTTTGGATCATCTCTATCTCCTCCGTCAACCCGATCTGGTACGGATCCCACACTGATGGGCAATACTCAAGTATAGGTCGAACGAGTGTTTTGTAAGCCACCTCCTTTGTTGATGGACTACATTTTCTAACGACTCTCCCAATGAATCTCAACCTGGTACCCGCCTTACCAACAATTAATTTTATATGATCACTCCACTTCAAATCGTTCCGCACGTATAGTCCCAGATATTTTACAGAAGCAACTGCTACCAGTGTTTGTTCCGCTATCATATAATCATACAATACAGGATCCTTCTTTCTATGTATTCGCAATACATTATATTGGTCTATGTTCAGGGTCAGTTGCCACTCCCTGCACCAAGTGCCTATCCGCTGCAGATCTTCCTGCATTTCGCTACAATATTCTAATGCTGCAACTTCTCTGTATACTACAGCATCATCCGCGAAAAGCCGCATGGAACTTCCGACACTCTCTACTAGGTCATTTACATATATTGTGAAAAGCAATGGTCCCATAACACTCCCCTGTGGCACGCCAGAGGTTACTTTAACGTCTGTAGACGTCTCCCCATTGATAACAACATGCTGTGTTCTGTTTGCTAAACACTCTTCAATCCAGCCACACAGCTGGTCTGATATTCCGTAGGCTCTTACTTTGTTTATCAGGCGACAGTGCGGAACTGTATCGAATGCCTTCCGGAAGTCAAGGAAAATAGGATCTACCTGGGAGCCTGTATCTAATATTTTCTGGGTCTCATGAACAAATAAAGCGAGTTGGGTCTCACACGATCGCTGTTTCCGGAATCTATGTTGATTCCTACAGAGTAGATTCTGGGTTTCCAAAATCGACATGATACGCGAGCAAAAAACATGTTCTAAAATTCTACAACAGATCGACGTCAGAGATATAGGTCTATAGTTTTGCGCGTCTGCTCGACGACCCTTCTTGAAGACTGGGACTACCTGTGCTCTTTTCCAATCATTTGGAATCTTCCGTTCCTCTAGAGACTTGCGGTACACGGCTGTTAGAAGGGGGGCAAGTTCTTTCGCGTACTCTGTGTAGAATCGAATTGGTATCCCGTCAGGTCCAGTGGACTTTCCTCAGCCTCCTATGTACCCAACTTGTGTTCCATCTTATAACTGATATTTCACGTTGGGATACATTTATAACCTCTAATGACCTCGTTGTCGATGGAATGTTATACACTAATCTCCCCTTCACTAATCCTTTGACTCTTATTGTTGGTTCGGCTGGTAAATCTGCTGCTCCATCAGTTCAAATGAATGATACGAATTTGTAGAGACTGTTCCATCGGTGTTGATGCCACATTAAGTAGCGATGCAGCTGATATTATTAGTTCCTTCTCTTTCCTTTCCTTCCTCCTCCCCGCTGCAATTTACGTAATTCAGCTGAAGTCTTTTGGGTTACCATTCGCAGTCTGCCGTAGCATGAGATTATACCCGCGCACTCGCGTTTGATTATCCTCGATCCTGCTGTGACCTGTGATGGCCCTCCAAGATTAATCACGCTGTCAGAAGCCGTGCATTCGGTTGATCCTAACTTCACCAAGCAGATGAAATTTCCTGTAGCGATGATCAGCAACAAAGACCACATGGCCCCCTCACCCAGCAGTGACGGTGATGTTAGTGCACAAGCAGTGTTGGAAGATCCACAGTCTCCCCACTGCTGATCTGGTAAGCAGTGAATGTAAAGTTCCACGAGTGATAGGTCTGGTTACTTAGATGCTTCCATCCCAGGAATAGCAATGAGTGTGTTCAGGAGAAGGACTAGAACATCTAATGCATGGATGTAACTACACTGTAATAATTATTGAATTGAATGCTTTGGAATGAACACCATCTATCCTAATGACCAATGAGTCAGACCTGGAGACTTCCATTTATGGAAATAGGTGTGAGGCAACGACATGAGGCTCTGATCGTTGGGACCATATGTGGTCTGCTTCCTTAGTAGAGGTCAGCAAATTTTTCGTTCTGCTTATTTGCTTAATAATTTAATACAGTCCATTGAGTGCACTGTCAGGTCTCTGATATGTCTTATTGTGTCCAACATATAGCTTGTTTCTCCACGCAACAACATCTAACAAATATATCACTGTCTCCCTCTGTCTCTCCCGCGCCTTGTATGTTGTGCTGAATATGCAACTCGCGTCGGGTGATCAACGATGACGTAGCAACAGCTAAGTACTCGTGTACACGACCGATTTAAAGTGTTGATCTTATCTTCCTTTGTATAGCTATGTCACCACCTCTGCCTGTGGTAGCCTGTGGCTGTGCTAGCATGAACACGAGCAACATTTCATTTTCTTCCCCTTTTCTACTCTGTGGCGTAACAATACCATCGTAATATGTAGGAGGAGAGAAACAGGGAGCTATTACCTATATGACCAACGATGCGGAATCTATCAGCTTTGATTGCTGCCACCACTAGCATCTTGGGTGAAGGAGCAATTGACATTAATTCTTAACAAGATAAATTTCTTGTAGCACTGATCAATAACTTTTACGTTAGGCATGTAACTGAATATAAATTAAAATCAACACCAAATATCGTTTTACATCCTTAATTATCCAGTGATTTCAGTAGAATATAAGGATTATTAGAGTCCATTGTCTCATCTATTTAAAGGCGAAAATGTATCGGATGGGAAACACTTGAAATCTCTTCAGAAAGTGTAATGTGTCAGGTAGGGCGACCGTACAGCCACAGTGAGGGATAAACAGAAGATAATATTGTGGTGTCACCGCCAGACACCATGCTTGCTAGGTCGTAGCCTTTAAATCGGCCGCGGTCCGTTAGTATACGTCGGACCTGCGTGTCGCCACTATCAGTAGTTTGCAGACCGAGCGCCGCCACACGGCAGGCCTAGTCTAGAGAGACTCCCTAGCACTCGGCCCAGTTGTACAGCCGACTTTACTAGCGATGGTTCACTGTCTACATACGCTCTCATTTTCAGAGACGGAAGTTTAGCATAGCCTTCAGCTACGTCATTTGCTATGACCTAGCAAGGTGCCATATTCAGTTACTACAAGTACTATCTTCAAGAATGTCTTCTGAACAGATAATATTGTGACTCATGTACCGTCAAGAGCGACGTTCATCATTAATGGATTAACGTTACGAATGAAAATAATTAAGTCCGCTTTCTGAATTCTCATTCCTTGTCATGTTCCAGGCCTCACATCAGTATAGTTCTTCCCTCCTCACGCAAGCCTGCGTGAGCTAAGACGCGTGCATTTCGGCCTCCTCTCATATCACGGTGTTGGCAATTCTGCTAACACAAAAATGGCGGCGAGGAGTAAAAACGGAGTTCTTAACTATACTGACATACGTCGTTGAGACTGCCCTGATTTCATTGTGTAATGACTTCGCCACAATCTCCAGATGTACTTTCCGAATTTTATCGCTTACAGAATCAGCAGATGCAGGCATTACTGGATGCCCTTGCACAGCTCGCCAAGGGTCAATGTGCAATGCAAAACGATGCGGCAGCCGCCGATCCACCGCTAACGCAGCCACAACACGCAGTTGCACTGAACTTCAGACCTTATGATACTGCACTGGAAAGCTGGGCGGAGTGGTCACGCCAATTTGGATTCTGTCTCGCCGCCTACAGAATTCAAGGTAATGAGCGGCAGGCTTTTCTTTTGTCGTCCGTCGGTGTGAAAACCTACCGTGTGACAGTCAAATTGTTTCCCCGATGCGATGTAGCAACTCTGTCCTACGAAGAAATTATGTCTGCATTACATGCATATTTCAAACAATCAGTCAATGTATTTGCGAAACGGTATGCCTTCTTTTGTACAAAACGTACGGCAGGTCACAATAATCGGGAGTGAGTTGCAACCTTGCAAGGACTTACTGGGGATTGTGCTTTTGAGTGTCAATGTGGACTCCCATATTCAGATACTATGGTACGTGATGCAAATGCACAGAACGTTTCTGATGTTCGTATAAGGGAACAGATTTTGAAACTAGTCAATCCCTCCCTTCGCCAAGTGATGGACATACTTGTATCGGCAGCACACACTTGACTTTGCTCAGGAATCATTTGAAACTTCAACAGCCGTGGGTCAGGTTAGCCGGTCCGCCAGGCGAGCTGCACGGAGCAGTATACAGCTCTCGCGGCCGGCCGCGCCGCTGCCGCCAGGCTCTCAGCCACGTGTGCCGCGCTGGCACCCGAATGATGTGCTTAAATCATGCCCGCGGTGCGCTACTAAACATTCGCGTGAGAATTGCCCGTAACGCCAAGCTATTTGCTTTTACTGTAATAAAAAAGGACAGGTTCAGAGTGTTGGCCAGAAAAAGCTCAGATCAGAATCTCAAAACCATTCCAGGCCCTTGCTTCGCGCTGGATTCGGAATCGAACCAAGGATACTCAGGCTCGCGAAACTTCGCCCATGGAAATTCGGGTCGTTCATTCCACTCAGCCCAGTGCCACTCTCTCTAATAGTGACTGTGATCGTCCCACAAATAGTGTGCGTCGACATCGCCGGAACTCCCGTCAAGTCGCAAGTGATTCTGTACCATGTGAGTTCACGTTGCCCGAGACAGTCGCTCTTGTCGTCAGAAGGAAAATAAAAATTTTGTAGAATTCGACATTAACGGCAAAGTGATATCATTCCAGCTCGATACCGGAGCTGCAGTTTCACTGATCAATCAAGACACTCACAAACTGCTGGGCACACCTCCGTAGTGTGCCGCAAATGTTAAGTTAACTAGCTGTTCAGGTCAAGAGATACCTGTGTTAGGACAGTGCAACCTTCTTGCAACATACAAAGGACAAACAAAACTTGTGTCATTTTACGTCCTTCGTTCTTCTTCTGCAGTGAATTTGTTTAGTTTCGATTTATTTGAGTTGTTTAATTTGTCTATAGTAAATCAGGTCCTATCAGTGAACCAGACTGTGCCTTCAGACAGTGTTTCACATCTGTGAGAAGAATTTACAGACATTTTTGCACCGGACCACGGTTGCGCTAAGAAATATAAAGCACATTTGGAACTGAAAGTAAACGCGCAACCGAAATTTTTCAGAGCACACAATGTTCCCCAGGCATTGCATGACGAGGTCGCAAAAACATTACACGATTTGGAATCACAAGGTGTAATTGAACGTGTGCAGGCTTCTCTCTGGGCATCACCCTTAGCAATTTTGCCAAAACCTTCGGGACAATTGAGACTTTGTGTGGACTTCAAGGCAACAGTGAATCCACAACTAGTGATTGCAACTTTTCCTTTACCCCACCCAGAAGATCTATTTGACAAACTGTGCCTGGGCAAATATTTTTCGAAGTTGGACCTAGCAGATGCGTACTTGCAAATACCGGTGGACGAAAAATCACAGCGCGTTTTGGTGGTTAACACGCATCTTCGTCTGTATCAATTCAAACGACTGCCATTCGGGTGTGCATCTGCCCCTACATTGTTTCAACAATATCTACAAACTGTTTGTGCGTCGGTCCCTACTGCAGCAAACTATCTGGACGATCATGAGTAAACACTTCCAGGCTAAGTTGCCGTGATCGATCTGTAGAACTTCTTCTCCCTGACGTTTCATTCTCAACTATGGAGAACATCTTCCGAGGTGAGTCAGATCGACCACGGCAACTTAGCCCGGAAGTGTTTACTGATGAAGACGCCGGCCGTGAAAGCCTACATGGAATATCTGGACGATATTGTGGTCTACGGAAAGACGGAAGAAGAACGTTTAGCCAATCTCAAAACATTATTTCAGGACTTGCGACAAAATGATCTTCGCTTATGGAAGGACAAATGTGTGTTTTTTGCTCGTGTCTTTCCATACCTGGGCCATGTACTCAATGCCCAAGTCATACATCCCAGTCCCACGCACTTCCGTGCCATACAAGACTTGCCTTCGCCGCAGAATTTGAAGCAGCTGTAGAGTGTGCTGGGAAAAATCAACTTTTATCACAGATATGTGCCGCATACCTCTTCCATTTTAGCTCCGCTTTATCGCTTACGCCGTAAAGGTGTTCCGTTCGTCTCTGACGACGGAATGCGAACGCGCCTTTCGCCAGTTGAAATCGGCGTTGCTTTTCAATACTAGCCCTACGCCATTCGATCCCAGGAAGCCGCTTTTGTTGATGGTGGATGCATCGGATTTCGGAATCGGTGCTGTGCTTACGCACAAACATGGCTCGCACGATCGCCCTATTGCCTTTGTGTCCAAATTGCTCTCGTCTGCGCAAAGAAATTATTCACAGATCGAGAAAGAAGCATTGGCTCTCGTATTTGGTGTCACAAAGTTTCATGACTTCTTGTATGGTCGTCACTTTACTATAATCACGGACCACAAACCTTTGACATCACTTTTTCCTCCGAACAATCCTGTACCTCCACATACAGCTCAGAAATTCATTTGCTGGTCTATTTTCCTCTCGCAGTACCGCTACGATATGTTGTATCGGTCCACTGCTAAGCACGGAAACGCCGATCGCTCCCCGCGACCAGTTTTCCTCCGACATGGAACTCTCGCCCGCTCCGGAGCATATGTCGTCTTCGCCCGTCGGGTGCCCCGGCCCGATGGAGGTCGACCCTTCGACCCCTCCTATCTCTCTACGGGCGCATACACCACATGTTGGCGTGCACCCTGGAGCAGGTTTTCAGGCGTTGCCTAGCACCCCGGGGTCCGAATGGCAGGCTTCATGGGAGGCAACACTGGGAGACATGTTTTAAGAAATTTCAGTTTCTGCTTGGAGGATGCTTGGATCTTATGTTTTGAGTGCAATCTGCAAGTCATACCAGGTAAACGTGTTTAAAATGGTTCAATTGGCTCTGAGCACTATGGGACCAAACTTCTAAGGTCATCAGTCCCCTAGAACTTAGAACTACTTAAACCTAACTAACCTAAGGACTTCACACACATCCATGCCTGAGGCAGGATTCGAAGCAGGTAAACGTGTACTTACGTCGATCTCTGGTCAGCTGCAACATACCCATTGACCAACGCATACACACAGCCACCTGAAAATGCCTGGTGACTGGTGCTACAATTCAACTGATCCTCCCTGCTGAGGTTCAGGTTTTTTCAGGAACTGTAAAATTTTACCATGAGTGAGAATGCAGAATGTGAAGTATGAATAAGTTAATAGAGGAGCAGGAATGTAAGTAAGATCTGTGCCCTTCAGATGCAGTTACAGTACGCAAACAAGGAACTAGATAGTTTGAGAAGGGTGAAGGGTGCTGGGTAATGGGAGCTGGCAGCTGACAAGTAGGCCGCCAGTAGGAGGAGGAGGTATTCAGACAGTTTAACTTTGCGTATATGCAGTAGATTTGACCAACTGTCAGCCCTCAGCACTTAGGAGGACTAAGTCAGTTGCAAAATCTAACAGAAACAAGAAGGTTCTACTGCTGGGTAGTTCGCACAGAGGAGGTGTGGGCCACCAGTTATATATAGTATGTGTTGGGGAGTGAGTACCAGGTCACCAGCATTGTGAAGTCTAGTGTAGGGTTGGCTCCGGTGACTGACAACATAGGGGAGTTATGTAGGAAGTTTACAAAAGAGGATCGGGTAGTGACAGTGGGTGGAGCAGGAAGTAGTCTTGATAGGGACAGGGAACATGATGTAGGTGGTGACCTGGTAAAGACAGCTACTCAAACTGGTGGCACTAATGTGCATTTCGTGCAACTGTTCAGCGTCATGATCGGACTCATCTTAATGTGGCTGTTTGGTGTGTTAACATGGGTTGGAGAGGGCAATGGTGGCAGAGGGCGTGGGACACATTTCAGTGGTACCAGGTGAGTCTATCAACAGATCGGCTTTCGCTAGGCATGGCCTGCACTTCAATAGTTATAGGCGACAGTGTAGTGGGTGGTGGTGGGATCACTCATGGATAAATTCCTGTAGTAGTTGGTATTGGAGCTGCATCTTTCTTAGATTGAAATCAGCTGATACGTACACCTGCTTAAATGGAGTCCCTCTAACCAAGGAATCGCCGTCAGACAACGCCAGGTATCCATTCAGTGAAGGAATTAGCATATTTCATCAAATTATAAGAGGTATAAAAGATAAAGATACTGAACTGCTTACAGATTTTGTCTCTGACATTACTGGTATATCAGAGCACCGATTAAGCAATCTGACAATTCAGAGGCTTCCTTTAGTAGGATACAGATTAGCTGGCTGTTTTTTGAGGAGTTCCTTGCTGAATGAGGGAGTGGCCATGTAAGTAAAAACCGGTGTTGCGTTTGAGCCCATAGACGTATCACGGCACTGCGCTGAACAGATATTTGAGTGTTGTGCAAGGACAGTTGAATTTAGTGAAGCGAAACTTCTAATTGTTGTTGTTCAGAGCATTTCTACTCAAGCTAGAGAGAGTCCTGGTTCACTTTATGGGAGGTACCAGAAATTGGTTATCTATGGTGACTTCAATATTAATTTTGTATGTGATTGTGGAATCAAAAGAATGTTGATAGATCTCCTAAAGTCATACGTTTTGATTCAGACTGTGTTTTTTCCAATTAGGATGCAGCAGCACAGCCATAGACAATATTTTTATTCATTCTACATTACCAGATGGGGATTCTGTTAGTAAACGTGTGAATTTTAACAGTAAAGGGCTTTTGTACTCAAACAAATGTCACACATAATTACAAACTATGTAGGAAAGCTAATCCAAGGACAAAAGAGAGTTTTTTAAATCTAGTTAAGGAACAAGAGGAGCAGCATGTTTATAGTGCCAATAACAAAGATGACAAATATAATGTTTTCCCTAATAAATTTCTCATGTTCTTTGAGAGCTGATTTTCATTAGCCTCGGTGGCTGACTAGTGGGATGAGGGAACAATGTATAACAAAGTGGGAATTCTATCAAAATGTTAGACGTAGTCACAACAAAGCTAAAGCTGTCGATTAAAAACAATATATTAAGGTACTTAAAACATTATTAGGAAGGCAATGAGTATAGGTACGCAAACAGAAAAGCCTATTCAGAAGATAAAATTAAAACCATAATGTCAGTTGTGAAGGAAGTGTCTGATCAGCAGCACACGGTCGACGATGTAAAGTCAGTTTTCAGTAAAATTATTTCTGTTACTGGTAAGTCAGATATATTTGAACAGCATTTAACAATCATTTTCTGAATTAAATAATAACTTAGTTTTAACAAGGAATCTTTAAACTCTCTTGAAAAATGCATGTCAGAAATACTCCTCTGTGATACTGACAAGGGGGAGATTCAGTCAATAAATAAATTTCTGAAGACGAAGGATACTCATCGATATGATGGATATATTAAAGTACTGTGCTGCACATGTTAGCCCCGTACTTAGCCATATTTGTACTTTTTCCTTTAAAAATGGTCAGTTTCCTGAACGATTAAAGTACTCAGTAACAAAGCCGCTTCATAAAAAAGGACAAAGGGATAATGTAGACAATTTAAGAGCTATTTCTATGCCACCAGCGTTTGCTAAATTTATTGATAAGGCTACGTATAGATTATATAATGGTAAGACAGAGATTTAGGAACCAGATTTTAAATTGTAAGACATTTCCAGGGGCAGATGTGGACTCTGACCACAATCTGTTGGTTATGAACTGTATATTAAAACTGAAGAAACTGCAGAACGGTGGGAATTTAAGGAAATGAGACCTGGATAACCTGACTAAACCAGAGGTTGTACAGAGTTTCAGGGAGAGCATAAGGGAACAAGTGACATGAATGGGGGAAAGAAATACAGTAGATGAAGAATGGGTAGCTCTGAGCGATGAAGTAGTGAAGGCAGCAGAGTATCAAGTAGGTAAAAAGACGAGGGCTAGTAGAAATCCTTGCGTAGCAGAAGAAATATTGAATTTAATTGATGGAAGGAGAAAATATAAAAACGCAGTAAATGAAGCAGGCAAAATGAAATACAACCGTCTCAAAAATGAGATCGACAGAAAGTGCTAATTGTCTAAGCAGGGATGGCTGGAGGACAAACGTATGAATGTAGAGGCTTATCTCACTACGGGTAAGATAGATACTGCCTACAGGAAAATTAAAGAAACCTTTGGAGAAAAGAGAGCCACTTGTATGAATATCAAGAGCTCAGATGGAAACCCAGTTCTAAGCAAAGAATGGAAAGCAGAAAGGTGGAAGGAGTATATAGAGGGTCTATACAAGAGCGATGTACCTGAGAACAATATTATGGAAATGGAAGAGGATGTAGATGAAGATGAAATGGGAGATACGATACTGCGTGAAGAGTTTGACAGAGCACTGAAAGATCTAAGTCGAAACAAGGCCCCGGGAGTAGACAACATTCGATTAGAACTACTGACGGCCTTGGGGGAGCCAATCCTGACAAAACTCTACCATCTGGTGAACAAAATGTATGAGACAGGCGAAATACCCTCAGACTTCAAGAATCATATAATAATACCAATCCCAAAGAAAGCAGGTGTTGACAGATGTGAAAATTACCGAACTATCACTTTAATAAGTCACAGCTGCAAAATACTAACGCGAATTCTGTACAGACGAATGGAAAAACAAGCTGACATCGGCGATGATCAGTTTGGATTCCGCAGAAATATCGGAACACATGAGACAATACTGACCCTACGACTTATCTTAGAAAGTAGATTATGGAAAGGCAAACCTACATTTCTAGCATTTGTAGACTTAGAGAAAGCTTTTGACAATGTTGACTGGAATACTCTCTTTCAAATTCTAAAGGTGGCAGGGGTAAAATACAGGGAGCGAAAGGCTATTTACCATTAATACAGAAACCAGATGGCAGTTATAAGAGTCGAGGGACATGAAAGGGAAACAGTGGTTGGGAAGGGAGTGAGACAGGATTGTAGCCTGTCCCAGATGTTATTCAATTTGTATATTGAGCAAGCAGTAAAGGAAACAAAATAAAAATTCGGAATAGGTATTAAAGTCCATGGAGAAGAAGTAAAAACGTTGAGCCCCGATGACATTGTAATTCTGTCAGAGACAGCAAAGGACTTGGAAGAGTTGTTGAACGGAATGGACAGTGTCTTGAAAGGAGGATATAAGATGAACTCAACAAAAGCAAAACCAGGATAATGGAATGTAGTCGAATTAATTCGGGTGATGCTGAGGGAATTAGATTAGGAAATGAGACATTTCAACTAGTAAAGGAGTTTTGCTATTTGGGGAGCAAAATAACTGATGATGGTCGAAGTAGAGAGGATATAAAATGTAGACTGGCAATGGCAAGGAAAGCGTTTCTGAAGAAGAGAAATTTGTTAACATCGAGTCTAGAATTAAGTGTCAGGAAGTCGTTTCTGAAAGTGTTTGTATGGAGTGTAGCCATGTATGGAAGTGAAACGTGGATGATAAATAGTTTGGACAAGAAGAGAATAGGAGCTTTCGGAATGTGGTGCTACAGAAGAATGCTGAAGATTGAATGGGTAGATCACATAACTAATGAGGAGGTATTGAATAGAATTGCTTGGTTCACCTCTTACTTTAACGACAGACAGCAAGAGGTCATTATTCACAGTATTGAGAATGTGTTTTGCCTCAAGGTCAGTGTTGGGGCCACTACTGTTCCTTATTTGTATAAATGATATATGATATGCCCTCTAGTGCTATGGGTAATTCTAAAATATTTTTGTTTGCTGATGGCACTAGTTTGGTAGTAAGGCATGTTGTGTGCAACATTGCCTCCGTTTCAAATAGTGCAGTTCATGACATAATTTCATCGCTTGTTGAAAATACACTAACACTAAATCGAAGTAAGGCTCAGTTTTTACAGTTGCCAACACACAATTCAACAAAACCTGACGTTTCAATTTCACAGAATGGGCATATGATTAGTGAAACTGAACAGTTCAAATCTCTAGGTGTTTAGATAGATAGTAAACTGTACTGGAAATCCCACGTTCTGGATCTTGTTCAAAGATTTAACGCTGCTATCTCTACTATTCGAACGGTATCTGAAGTAAGTGATCGTTCGATACGAAAATTAGTCTACTTTGGTTATTTTCATTTGCTTATGGCATATTATATTTTGTGGTAACTCTTCCCATTCTAAAAGGATGTTTGGCTCAGAAACGGGCAGTTTGGGCAATAAGTGGCGTAAGTTCACGAACTCCTTGTCGATCCCTGTCCACTAGTCTGAGTATTTTGGCATTTCCCACTCTGTATGTATAATGTCTACTGTCCTTTCTTCTTAAAAACAGCACCTTATTCTCAAGAATTAGTAGCTTCCACTCAGTTAACACTCGACAGAAATCCAATCTGCATTCGGATCGCACTTCCTTAACTCTTGTGCCGAAAGGTGTGCAATATACTGCTGCATCCATTTTCGATAAACTACCACAAGAATTCAAAATCTTAGACGTGATCCACGAGCTTTCAAATCGAATCTGATAAGTTTCCCCATGGGTCACTTCTTCTATTCTGTTGAGGAGTTCCTTGAAAAATTAAGCTGATTCTTATGCTATATTGGTGACTGCATTTACGTAAACTTATGGCTTGACTTTTATTGGGTTCATAAACATTTTATTTCATCTGTTATTACTTTTATCTTGTAACTTCATGTATTGACACGTTCCATGACCTTGGAGACTGGCTCCTCAATTTGGTCCTACTGAACTTGACGTGTAAATAAAAAATAAATAAAACTTGTCAGCACTTAGTGACCATTGTTAAAGTAAATGATTCAAGTGTTACAGTTCCCTTCGCATAAGGGCAGTAATAAACCCAGGGAAAAAGACAGCGATAACTGCAATGATCTTCTTTTTCTTCTTCTTGTTGTTGTTGTTCTCTCTGTGTGATCACCATCATGATACAGATGTTGCTCACTTTAGTGACAACTGGTGGCCGTATGCCCTTCCTGTCGCCACACTCCATCCGGGACAGAGGCTTTCTTCCCCATCTCGCTACGCCCAGAGTAAGTCGAATAGCCTGTGTCTGAGTGGGATACCAGCCCAGAATGTAGCAACATGGATGTTGGAAACCGCTTAAAAACTGCATTCTGGTTGGCCGGCTCATCGGCCCTGGCCGATAATATAATTCCAATATTATTATCTTTTTTAAGCATTGTGATAACTAGAAATTAGCGTTTGATTATAAAGAGTAACTGCTATCAACTAGTAGAAATAAAACGAATTAAATGCACGCTATTTACGATATTACAGATGGGGCTGTGAGTCATTTTTATTATTGTTAAATTCAGATGATAGAGAAAACTGTAATTATTTTATAATTAGTAACGGTAATGAACTTTAATTAAACTCCCAGTGTGGGCTTTAAGCAAAATTAATGATCGTGTAAATGATGCCTTGCATGGTGCACATACCACAGACCATACCAGCGTTCGTCATAATCGACAGCCATTTTGGAACTCTGCATCATGTTTACCCTGCAATGCTGTATTAAGTGTCTGGCACACGGTTCATCAAACCTCCTTCAAGCATTTTCGCTGCCGTTCCACTCTCGGACGCCACACGGAAACAACGAACACTTTGAACACTTACATCTTTCTGTGTGAGCTCTGATTATAGTAATAAAATGATGACACCTCCCCCCCCCCCCCCCCCCGATGTCGGTGACCCACATGAAAATATTTTTACACTCCGACGAGAAAGTTGGTGACTAACACTTCGTGAGAGGATCATACCACAACAAAGAGCTCCATTGTTTTAAAAATTACAACTCCAATTAATGTATCATATTCGTGGCGCTCCATCCCCTATTTACTAAGGACGCGCTGTTGTTCTTTGAACGTCTTAGATATCTTCCGTGAGTCCTATTTCATACGGATCTCACACCACATAGCATTACTCCAGTAGTGGATGTACAAGTGCAGTCTATGCAGTCTGTTTTAGTAAACCTCTTGGATTTTCTCAGTGTTCTGCAAATAAATCGTAGTCTTTGTTTTGCTTTACCCACTACATTATCTGTGTGATCGTTACAACTTAAGTTATTCGTAATCATAATCCCTAATTATTTACTTGAATTTAAAGCCCCTAGTTTTGTGTGATTTATGGTATGACCCATATTTACCGGTTGCTTTGGGTAGTCATGTGGATGACTTCACACTTTTCGTTATTTAGGGTCAATTGCCACTTTTGGCGCCATACAGATATCGTGTCTATATCATTTTTCTACTAGCTTTGATAGCCCTCTCAAATGTGAAGAGTAGACTTCGTTTCAATTTGTTCTCTCTATTTTTCTATTATCCTCACTCTAAAATACAGATGGTCATTTGAAGTAAACATGGCACCATTTTCTAGATCACGAAAATCTGATTTTAGTATCTTCCGTTTCCATGTTTTGCATGTAAGACTCAGTTTACTATGACAAGGACCTCAGGATGAGAAATATTTCAGTCAGCTTATCAGTAGTCTCCAGTGTTGTTGACTGGTATCCCTGTTCGTTGTATTGAAAATTGGCGATCATTGTAATAAAATACTTAGAGTAATACGTCGAAAAGTAATAGAGTATTAGATAGAATCTGTCAATCGATTTTCGTTGGACAGATAAATTTCTGTGGTCATAGTATATCATGATACAAACGATTATTCGTGGAACAGAGAGTGCACTCGATGGTTAGTAAAATGTATGGGCTTTGAACAATCTCTCTATGTTTACGACCGCGTGCGTGCGTGCACGCGCGATCGCGCGCGCTTAGGTGTGGTTTTTTGCGTGCGTAAGTGAGTTTGAGAGAGAGGGCGGTGGGAAGAGAGAAAAGCAGAAAAACTGTAGTTATTCTATTATGTACAAAAACTCTGAGAGGATTCTGTTAAAATCGTTACCGAATTGAAAAGGTAATACATTACTACATTTATATGTGTAATTTTCAGCTCCTTAGAAACGTGATAAGCTGCAGGTATCTCTCCGAGTTTTTCTACTATGCATTTTACTGATTGTTGCCTTTTACTAGGGAATTTGAGACACAGCTACATTTTCATGTTAGTCAGATGACTCACATTCATGGACAAAAAGGTGTGTGATTTTCTATTTTTTTCTTAAACTAAAGAGTGGAAGTACCTCAGTATGTTTGGAGTGAAACGTTGATACATACTTGAGCTGTAGTACAAAAATTACTATTGTTGACCACGTACTCGATAAATTCTGCAGATACTTGCAGACGTGCTAAACTAGACATTCCGCGTATTATTACTGAGATTACGTAATATGTAATCATTTACCAAAAACATTTTTGTCAACCTGGTCTACTCTGCATCACTAAAACATATGTAAGGAAGAGTAGCTACGAATTTGTGTACTACAATGTACACAAATTGTCTGCTTCGACTGTTGCCCTATGTAATCGTTTATCTTATCTGCGTCGTTGACCACATATATCGACGGCAACATGTGCTCAATGCCATTAGCAGTATCTTGAGTGAGGGCTTGGATACAAGTCCACCTCCGAAAGCTACTTTGTGACTCCAGTTAACAGCCCGCTATTCATTGTCCGTACATTACTGTGTTGATGTGACTTTTTATTCGCCGTCCTGTTCCTATAGCAACTATCATTATGTTACCCGCATTTTCAATAACTGGAGGAAAGATTAAATCTGTTTATAGCGAGGTAAGTGAAGTGAAATGAAAAGAAGATAAGAATATGTGGTCAGACGAATGTAGAGTAATATCAACATCAGCAAGAGTTATAACGGCTTTAGCATTTGTTATGAAAAAGTGGATGGGGCACAGAGTGAGTTACTGTGAACTGGGCAGTGATAGTGTTGTTCTCATCGGAATCGACAGTAAACCAATACTAACAAAAGTAGTGCATGTATACATGCCGACATCACAGCTGAATAAGGAGAGTTGGGGTATGAGGGTAGTGAATTGGTAATTCACTATGTAAAGAGGAAATCTAACAATCATGTGGAACTGATAGTGGGGAAAGAACACAGGCTATCATTACAGAAAAGTAAGGGCTTCGTATTAAGGACGAGAGAGGAGAATGACATTGGATTCTGCACTAAATTTCAGTTACAAGTAGCGAATACACTGTTCAGACATCACACAAGGGACGGGAGCAGTGTACTTGGAGAATGACACGAGACAAGAAAAGACCGCAATTACGTTACATCATGGGCCGACGGGGATTCTAAATCGCATAATTGACTGTAAGAGTGTAAGGCGTCATCAGCTGCAGATATAGATTCGAATCGCAATTTACTAGTGAAGAAGAATAGACTGAGGTTCCAGGGAATCGTCCGGAAGGATCAGTGTGGAAAGAAGTAGGATGTTAAACGAGTGAGAAATGATGAGATGCGTTTGAAGTAAGCTGTATATACTCCTATAATGAATACCATAATAAAAGGTTCAGTTGAAGAGGATAGAACATCTCTAGGAAGGGTAGACTAACACAGGTGCCGGAAAAGTAATTACGGAGAAATCTTGTGTAACAGAAAAAATACTTCAAGTAATCATCTGGCACCTTATGACGTCGGCGAAGACACGGCAAGGAGAAATTGCTTAGGTAACAGAAAAATAAACGGGAGTCGCTGTGGAAACTGTAGAAGATCTAGAACTACAGTCAGAGCTTTGAAAGGTTTGTGATCTAATACGGCAGAAGGTGGAGGTAACATTCCTTCCGAATTTCTATGATCTTTGGAGGATATGGCAACGAAGCAACTACTCAAGTTGATATGTGGAGTATGTGAGATTGAAGATACACCATCAGACTTTACGCAGAATATCATGCAGATAGTTCCAAAGATACCAAGGGCTGGTATGTTTGAGAATTATCGCACAGTCATTTAGCAGCTCGTTCAACGACGTGGCTGACAAGGATGATGTACAGAATAATGGAAAAAAATCAAGGAGTTTTAAAGACGATCATTTCTATGATTTTTGGAATGGTAAAGGCAGCAAACAATCAGTGTTGACGATGCACTGGATAAGCGAAGCAAGGTATAAGGAAAAATCAAGAGACGTTCATTGGATTTGTCGGCCTAGAGAAAGTATTCGACAGTGTGTAATATAGCCAGTTGCACTAATTTCTGTGAAAAATTGGTGTAAGTTATCGGAACGACGGGTAATATACAATATGCCCTAGAACCAAAAAGGAACAATAAGAATGAAAGACCAAGAAAGAAGTGGTCGGATTAATATGCATGTGAGTCTGTGATAAAGTCTTTCGCCCCTAGTGTTCAGTCTGTGCAAATCATTTCAAGTCATTTCAATTCAAATCAGCATACTTCCATAAACGTTAGACCTGCTTTCTAGGAACATGAAGGATACAGGGTGAATTACCTAAAACTTTTACCGCAAATACTGTGGAAATGGAAAGTTGTATTGACGAGCGGTTTTCACAGAATAGATTTGTAATTAGGGGCTCGTATTTTTAGCCAATCAACAGATTTTAATAATATTTAGAAAGTGTATTTTTGTGCTAACATAGACTTTTTTAACTGGAAAAATGCCTATTGACATTATCAAACTGAAAATAGTGTAAATTAGAATGTCGGTGTTAGCTGCAGGATCTTAGTGCGAGTCGTTTACGAGATATAGTGTTTTGAGAAATTCCCACACCGACACTTGTACAATACCTGTGGTAGCACACACTAAAGAACAACACAAGTCCATATACTACTTATGTGGGTTCTGATCAGTAACGAGACAACTGAACATCATAGGATTTGTTCAAAATGTCCACCGGTAGGTCAATACACGCTTCCAATCTGGTATGGAATGACCGCTGCTCACATGTCAGCATTTCAGCGGAGGTGTCCGTGCGGGCTGCAGTAATAAGCCGTTGCATATAATCTAGTGCAGTTGTCACATCCTTGTAGACAGCGTCTTTCAGCTTTCCTCACAGAGAAGAGTCCGCGGTTTGCCTCGTGGACCGCTGCGGGACGTGCACGGAGAAATTCGACAAGATTTTGGAAGGACCGACTGGGATACAGAACCATGCACTCTCCAGTGGCACAGGCAGCTGCTCTAGGCTTCTCGGTTGAGGATCCATGACGCGAGCAGCCCGGTAGAGGTGGTCTCACAGGCTACCGATTGGGTTTAAATACAGGGAGTTTGGTGGCCAGGTTAACACATCCTGATGCTCCTCGAAGCACGTGCACTGCGAGCTGAGGGGCAAGTTGTTTGTCTTGCTGGTAGAAAAGGAAACTGGATGTAGGAGCGGAAATGGCCCTTAAGGATATAAGCATATTTGTGTTGAGCCACTGTGTCTTTCATAATAACGAGATCATCCAGCGAATGCCATGAAAACATTCCTCACACCACAAATTTCCCTCCTCCGGTCTGGATTCCTCCGCGAACTGTTGCAGTGGTTTGTTTTTAGACTGTTCACGTTGTACACGATAATGGCCTTCTGTCCGATGGAGCATAAGACGTGATTAATCTGAAAAGGCCACATTCGCCACTCAGCGGAAGCAGTCACGATGTAAGCGTGCAAATTCCATCACTCAAATGGTTCAATTGGCTCTGAGCACTATGGCACTTAAAACCTGAGGTCATCAGTCCCCTAGAACTTAGAACTACTTAAACCTAACTAACCTAAGGACATCACACACACATCCATGCCCGAGGCAGGATTCGAACCTGCGACCGTAGCAATCGCGCGGTTCCAGACTGTAGCGCCTAGGAACCACTCGGCCACTCCGGCCGGCTAACGACGGCTATCTCTGGCGTCGCCGCGATAAGCTTAATACACCCTCCACTGCTAGTGCTCTACCTGCCGTCTTTTGCGAGTTGTTATTGCACGTTGACGTCGAACATAATCGGAGGTCACATTAATGTGACAAACAAATACATTAACAGTAGTTCATAAACCTCTGTCATTTGTAACTGTCAGCAGACCGCACTCCAATCGGCAGGATTCTCTCTCTAGCAGGAAACATTGGCAACTGAAAACAATATGATTCTTCATATCCAATGATTTGTGCGTTATTACACCCCTATTCGAAGTAGATGTAAGATTGGTTAATTTGGGGAAGTGTGCCAAACAACGAGGTCATCGGTCCCATCGGTTAAGGAAGGATGGGGAAGGATATCGGCCGTGTCGTTTCTAAGGAACCATCCTGGCATTTGCTTTGCCTGAAGCGATTTGGGTAAATGACGGAAAACCTAAATCAGCATGGACGGACTCGGGTTTGTACCGTCGTCCTCCTGAATGGGAGTCCATGCTAAATACTGCGCCGCCTCGCTGGATGTTTGGGGCATGGACCATGACCTGTTAATAGGGGCACCTCGCCTCGAATATCGGCAAATTCGCGCCTGCTAAGCCTCTTGCTAATGCCTGGAATATGTTTTGCTTCTAGTGTCCCAGACTACCATTCGTCTGTCTTTTGTTAGAAATATGTACTCCTGTGATCTCGTACACTCTATGAACTGTTACACTGTGCTGTAACGTACCAAGATATCCATTGGATGTATCCTGGGAATTACCAGTAAACCTTCGTCATATATAGTGAAAAAGGCACCACCGAAGCTCAGGAGTGCTCTTAATTCCCCGCAGTATTAGTCTATAGTCGTCCATTCGAATGCGATGCACCCAGACGCTGGCAGCGAACCCCACAGTGGTGTTGAATATAACTTCATAATATGACTGCACAACAAGCATCAAGAGTTTATAGTGGGCAACACTGACGCGGGTGATTTTACGAGTACACTTAATTTTATCCACTTTCTCAGCAAAGGATTCTAAATGCTATATGAAGCTCCTTTTAAGGTCTACAAGAATGCCTAGACACCTGACGTTTCACAGGGACTCTGCCAATTCTCTGGGAATGACATCTGATGAGAGATTCTTTCCCTCAGAAGCAATCATGTGGTTTTATGAACCGCTATAGCAAAGAGGCACCCATGCACCACTTCTGCGTCTGAACAAGCACATCACTCGTCTTTGCGTTTTAAGTCTCTTCCACGGGTCCGCAGCCGAAACTAGTAGGACCTCATCCGAGTATTCAGGAGCACATTTAACATTATCTTTTCGTCTCACAAATGTAATACTGGCTCGATACTAAGAGCCCAGATAAATGTACAGCTCATGGACCATTGAGGAGAGCCCTTGGTAGTCCCTTTGATTCCATGCTGTGACCTCCAAGCTATTAGACGCTACACATATTATAATAATCGACAAAACTCTTGTACAGATATTGGGGACCACGAGATCTCGGAGACGTGCCAACTTCGCCGACCATCAAAGGTTATGTAATACTCTTGCGTTGCTAGTCATGAGGGCAACTGCATACTTTGTTGTCGTATTTACTGCAATCTGCAGAGCTCGGTTTACAGCTTCACCTACAGACTTTCCTACTTATATACATCGAAGAAGCTATGGCAGAAATAAACGAACGGTTGGAGGGTTAACATTCCGGATGAAATGGTACCCACGATTTCACTGACGACATTTCTAACCTAACTGACAGTGAGGAAGATATACAGGACAAGTTGAATGTAATCAACAGTCTAATGAGCACGCACTGTGGACTGCAAGCACAGCAAAGAATGACGAAGGTAATGAAGTTTATCTGTAACACCTGAAGACCGCGAAGTAGGCAAAGTCAAGAAATTTGTTACCTCTGAAGTAAATTAGCTTACGACGGACGAAGCAATCAAGGCATAAAAATCAGACCATCACAATTAAAGAGGGAATTGCCGACCAAGGAAAGTGTGAAATATTGGCCTTAATTTGAGGAAGAAATTTATGATAATTTACATTTCGAGCACAGTATAATGTATGATTTATCATTTTGCGCTATTATCTCTGCTTTGTAGTCGTGTGCTCCAAAGCAGATGTATTCAAAGAAATGTAGAATGTTTTGTGTAATTTTTTGCCATTCACTGTTTTTTTTTAACTGATAAAACTGACTGCAGAAGTTGGAAATGCTAATTGCTTATTGCTCATTAATCTTAGCGATTCAAATTATTTGTATGGTTACCATTCTGATCACAACTTCCCAGTTGTGCGCCCTGAGTTAACTACTTGTTCCATTCTGGCTACAACTGTTATGTGAAAATGAAAATACGAGTGGATATCCCGATGTTCGCTTACATGTTATGAACAAACTCTAACTGAGTTATTTAAGCTAGAGCACTGATTCTCTTTCCCTCGATGAGATCTGAGAAAATTCAACCAATGAAATTTATAACGTGCGGTGTATGAAGTTTGTATCTGGTATGTGTCAGCTTTTGGCGAACTTTGATGATCATGTTCTATAAGCGTCGTAAGACCTGCACTTTGGGGACGAAATTTTTGCCAAAGTTTAACAGAACTTGCGGTTTGGTAAGTACAAAACTGAGATTCATTTGAAAAATTATTCCCTACCAGGTAGGCAAACAGCGTATGCCACCATGTATTCTGTTTGGTTAAATGATCGTTGTGTTATAACAGGATTGTATGATAGTGAATCATGCACCGTAGGAAAACCGAAAAAGAAGAGAACCGAACTGTTTCGGATGTGATGCTGTAGAAGGAAGTCACAAATTCATGTGGACTGGTAAGCGAAAGGATGAGAAGGATTTCAGCAGAATCTGCGCAAAAGTGTCATATTTGAAACATTGATAAGAAGACGGACCGGATGACAGGACTTGTGCTAAGACTTCATGGAATAACTTAAATGATACTAAAGTGAGCCGCAGAGGTTAAAAATTGCAGAGGAAAGCAAAGGTTTTGACACATCCAACAGATAGTTTCGGTTGTACGTTACAATTGCTACTCCAAGATAAAGGTGCTTGCAAAGAGAGGAATCCGTGGTGTGCCCCATTGAACCAGTTAAAATACTTATGACTCAAATAAATGTCATACGCTTGTATAATCATAATGGTTCTTATCGCATTTACTTCTTACAAGTTTGCTACTTTTCTGCCTTAAGTTGTTTCACCAGGGAGAAACCTGTTCTGTTAATTTTTTATCATGTACTTGCTGCCCTTGTGCAAGAGGTATTTCTAGATAGCAACTAGGCTTTTTCGTTATGAGTAAACTACTCTACCAAATTCGGAAACTCAGCCATTTCTGTAAGTTTGCGACACCACCCAGTACTATGAGACAAATATGTCGTGACTTTATCTCAGCTTAATGATCAAAAAACAAGCATGAAACCACGAAAAATATGATATCAAACTTCCTGGCAGACTAAAACTGTGTGACTGACCGAGACTCCAAATCGAGAGCTTTGCCTATCGCGGGCAAGTGCTCTACCAACTGAGCTACCCAAGCACGACTCAAGCCCCTTCCTCACAGCATTAATTCTGCCAGTACCTCGTCTCCTACCTTCCAAATTTCACAGACACTCTCCTGTGAACCTTGCAGAATTAGCACTCCTGAAAGAAAGGATATTGCCGAGGCTGTGGCTAAGCCACGTCTCCGCAGTATCCTTTCTTTCAGGAGTGCTAGTTCTGCAAGGTTCACAGGAGAGCTTCTGTTAAGTTTGGAAGGTAGGAGACGAGGTACTGACAGAATTAATGCTGTGAGGAAGGGGCGTGAGTCGTGCTTGGGTAGCTCAATTGGTAGAGCACTTGCCCGCGAAAGGCAAAGGTCTCGAGTTGGAGTCTCCGTCCGTCACACAGTTTCGATCTGCCAGGAAGATTCATACCAGCGCACACTCCGCTGCAGAGTGAAAATCTCATTCTGGAATATGATATCAGTTACAGAAAAGCTACTTTTCATTGATCACATAACCATCTGATTTTGTTCAGACGCACAGTACTGCAAAAGTGCTACGATTACTATACGACGTTTGATGATGCTTGGATTGCGGGGCGCTGAACTGTTAGGTCATCAGCGCCCGTACAAAGTCCCAATTTTTAGACAGTACAATTTTTACACTTTCCAATCTAACCACTGTCACGAATGATGTTGAATAATTAGGACAATATGACCACACTGTCCCTTATTAGCTAAAATCCCCAACCAGGCCACGAATCGGACCTGGGACAATGTGATGCAGAGGCAGGAACGCTAGTCACCAGACCACGAGCAGCGGACGTTACTGCACGAGTTGTATAGTTTAAATACTCAGCACCTCATACGGTATATTGTGTTAGAGTGCAAATGAGAACGTCGTCTAAATGGAGTTTCTCCGAATGTATGTAATTTGATCCGCCTGGAAAGGAAAATGCTGCATGCAAAATACACATAAAATCGATACAAAATTTTATCAATTTATAGAAGCTCTACATGGTGTATTTTCGTGAGGAGTACAGTTAGTAATATAGTAACTTGCTTTTTCTAGCAAACAGCCCGCATGAAGTTTTCCACGGACAGGACCGAAGAGGAGCCCGTATAAAATTAGGTGCACGCCAAACTTGTTCCGGGAACTTTTTCTTGCTTGCGGCCTCGTCCAGTTCTCTGAGTTTAGCTGTAGTTTCTCTTACAACACCGAGACCAGGCAGGTCTAATATTCCTTTTAATTGTTAGCATACTTACTTATCTAAGTGACTATCAACCCTATTATGGTAGTTCTAACATCCAGCTTTGAGCTCGCCCTGGGCACATCTCTAAACTTTTTACAGTAGCGCTGACAGACGACTACCTTAAAAATGATTTACGTTCATTTCGTTCTTTGCCTGTGTCTTCGGTATTCTAACACAGGATGGATATGTGAGTTGCAATCGCTGGTTTTGGAGCTTTGTCTTGGGACTAAATTCTATGTAAATCCTTGGCAGTACATTTCCTATCAATATAAATCCATTTGTTATCCATAGTTAACTGCTGCAAGATGATCCCCGAATGGCATATGCCCGATGCCTTGATACAACTCTCATCATTCCCTGCTACTTACGACAACTGATTTTGAGACACAATTCTCTGCTGAGTGGCTTGAGGGTGTAATATATCCGTCAAGGAATCAACCATGATATTATCAATGATTTTACTTAATCTTATGTTGAACTAGATACCTCCTATAGTTTGACAAGAAATTCTCGTGTTATCTCGTTTACGGCTTAGTAAAATGTATTTTAGTCGGAAGCCGACCATATTACAAACATAATGGCGTGTATGTAGCAGGGGACAATTGTACCAAATGTATTAAGGAGAATTGGAGTACTAGCTATAATAAAGGGAGCCTAAAGGAACTAGTTGATGGAAACCTCACGACATTCCTAAATAATTTTACCAATGCCCAGTGATAAGAAACTGGATACCGCGGCACCTAGCAGGATCCATAAATTCTAACACAGGAGGGAGGACTGCAACTATTTTCTTCAATTTTAAGGAGATGACACACACGGACAAAAGTAAAATACCTTCCAGGAAAAGCAAAACATATGCAATAGCGGTTACGAATTAATTCAAATGGTACTGAAACGACAAAACATTATAGAGAAATTGTGGAAATGGCTCAGCACTATAGGACTAACATATGGGGTCATCAGTCCCCTAGACCTTAGAACTACTTAAACCTAACCAACCTAAGGACATCACACACATCCATGCCTGAGGCAGGATTCGAACCTGCGACCGTAGCAGTCGCGCGGTTCCGGACTGAAGCGCCTAGAACCGCTCGATCACAGCGGCCGGCAATTACAGAAAGTATTCAAAGTGTCTGTCTACGGAAATTCAACATCCCGGGCATTACTGGTCATCGACTGGTGTACTCATTCAAAGATGTATTCCGTATTTGAAGCATCGCATGCTATATACAGGGTACTGTAAATTTTGTAGTTCAGAATGCGTTGTCAGCTCTGTAATTTTGATTTTGACTGTGAATATATATATATATATATATATATATATATATATATATATATATATATATATATATATATTAACTTTATTTGGTGAAACGCGACGTAGCATATCCTGATAATTTAGACTCAGAAGAACGTTTTACTTTCCGAAGTCACTAAATACACTCTGTCGAAATTTGTTAAGGAACCACGAATTAACTCCAATCGCAAACAAAATCCAGTAACTAATCTCGTAAATAGTACTGGAACACCGTGTAATTTTGCTCACTTATAATCCTGAGAACAAAATAGCCCTACTTTTAGTCGTGATAATGCAATAATATGACGCTCTACTAATGTAAATACTGTTGCGTAGTTGAACACTTGTCAAACTTATAGTTGCTATCGACTGAGCATCTTGCACCAATAATGAGCGAGTAGGCTAGCTACTGTTGGTTGGCGCTTGGGATCTAACGTCAGATGCCCCTTCGTAAGCGACCTGCCGTATATCATAGCAAAAAGCGTAGATCCACCTGCTAAGAACACTGCGCGCATACCTAAAAACACACGCCTCCAAGAGATGCCTTGAAACAAACACAAAAACAACCACAATAAAATAAAAGAGAAATTTGTAAATAGGAAACAAGAGTGACTACAGTCAATGGTATGCCAACAATGGCAATGCCATTATCGGTTGTAGATCACTTATCCGCAGGAGCCAGAGATCCAGAGTTCGAGTCTCGGTCCAGCGCACAGTCTTCATACGCCAGGAAGTTTCATATCAGCGCACACTCTGATTCAAAGCAAAAATTTCACTGTGGAATCACCCCTCTAGCTGTGGCTAAGCCTTGTCTCTGCAGTATCCTTTCTTACAGGAGTGCTAGTCTTGCAAGTTTCACAGGAGAGCTTCTGTGCAGTTTGGAAAGCAGGGAATGAGATACTGGCGGAAGTAACGCTGTGAGGACAGGCCGTGAGTCGTGCTTGGGTAGCCCAGTGGTTGACAGTTGGCCTTAGGCACCCGTGGTGAGCGCTCCTCTGGTGTGTGCTGAGTGGCGTGATCTGTTGCGCTCTGCTCGGTAACTCAAAGCCACTGTAGCTGTAGTTAGTTGCGTTGTTTGAGACCTTTGATGGACTCATATTAGGAGTAGAGAAAATCAGTCTAATCGGAGAGACACATTGAAATTTGTCTTTGTCGAGGACGTTCAGAGATCGAATTCGTTCAAAACTGGGAGATGACTGGAGTAGGGCGACCAAAGTTTGTTCATAGTTTTAAGTAAAATGACCTACATCGGACGATAATTTTAAGGAAGGTGTAAGAGAGATTAAACCACAAATCTCAGTAGCACAACTACATCACATTTTATAGGAATGCATGATACATATATTTTCGCGACAAGCACTTCAAGATGTTCAAATGTCTGTGAACTCCTAAGGGACAAAATTGCTCAGGTCATCGGTCCCTAGACTTACTCACTACTTAAGCCAACTTATGACAAGAACAACAAAAAAAATGGTTCAAATGGCGCTGAGCACTATGGTACTTAATTTCTAAGGTTATCAGTCCCCTAGAACTTAGAACTACTTAAACCTAACTAACCTAAGGACATCACACACATTCATGCCCGAGGCAGGATTCGAACCTGCGACCGTAGCGGTCGCGCGGTTCCAAACTGTAGCGCCTAGAACCACTCGGCCACCCCGGCCGGCTAAGAACAACACACACACGCCGATGCTCGAGGGAGGACTCGAATCTCTGGCGGGAGGAGTGAGCGGGGTGGCGCAGTGGTTAGCACACTGGAGTCGCATTCGGGAGGACGACGGTTCAAACCCATCTCCGGTTATCCTGATTTAGGTTTTCCGTGAATTCCCTAAATCGTTTCAGGCAAGTGCTGGGATGGTTGTTTTGAAAGGGCAGGGCCGATTTCCTTCCCAGTCCTTCGCTAATCCGAGCTTCTGCTCCGTCTCTAATGAACGCGTCGTCGAAGGTGTGTATGACATGGGACCTCAAACCGCGTGGTCATTCCGCGCGGCGACAAGCATTTCAATACTTACATCTAAGGCACAATATTCATATTTTGTTGCATAAGGTAGTATCTGATCTGAATACTTCGCTCACAGTAAGCTTATGTGTCAGTTGAGGAGTAATGTGTGTCTAAACATGAATCCCTCTATAATCCTCTTCCACGAATACTTGTTACTTCCGCGTCTTATTTTTACAATAGCTGCTGATCTGTACGAGGCGAGTGCATTAGTGGGTTGCCGGTACTTACGCAGAAACAAGTAAATGTTCCCCATCTGACGCCCCTGTATACGCATACCCTATGTCACTCTTCCTACGCTCCTTGCATTCCCCTGAGCCAAATGACCTTCTGCTCGTAGAATCGCAAACAGAAAAATACTATTTGTCATCAGTGGTATCTATTATTATATGAAAATGTTTAGACATTTGTCGGTCAGGTAATTTGAACTTTCGATAGTACTTCGTGGGATTAATAAAATTTATAACAGTGATCACTAGCGAAATGTACGGGAGGAAGTGGTGGGCAATAAGGGAGCCGGGGGGGGGGGGGGGGGTTAAACAAAAATTGCTGCAACATGGAAGATCCCGGGAGGAACGGGAGTTGGTCAGGAAGCTGTAAAAACGCTTTTGAGGATATTATAGGTGTCTATCTTTAATTCTGAGCAGCATGGTGAATGTAAAGCTTAAAAACACGGAATTGTGTGAGAACACTGTAGAATCTTGTGGCGGGACATTTAAGTACAAACATAGTGATGGCAGTCTAAGTGAAATTTGTGTTAAGCATTCAGGTTTTGGAATTAGGACTGCTCGTACTTCTGAGGTAAGTTTTGGAATCAATACTGAGCAGATGAATTCGGTGGCAGCTCATTTTGGAAGAATAATCAGTAATTTTGCAAAACAAATTGTCTCCTGCTCACAAGTTTCCGTCTTGAATGGAATTAATCAGTTGCGAGTGAGTAGACCTACACACGCACGTAAACGTTTGTTGTTATCGTGCTATCCTAATATATGATGAGCAGCCAAGAACGGTACACTTCGTGCTCCGGTGTAGACCTCTGTACGCTCACGATGTAAACAAAGCGGAGAGCTCCATCTACCGGGGAACGAAGGTGTGAGACCTCGAACATGTCAATGCTGCCTGTAACTTACACAGCGGCAGCCATCAGACAAATCCATACGCCACACAATCCTGAAGTTATCCAAGATGATCTGCTTGCGATTATTAACTGATAATGGACGTTAGTGGCTCGACAGCGACAACACAACTAAAGCGTCAAGAACAAGACCTAATGTAACTGTTCAGACAGAAAAAATATCAGAACCGACTATCGTTCTTGAGACGGAGCAGACTCCAGAAAACAGCAAGGAAATCAAGTCTCCACTGGCCAGGGAACAGGACCGTGCGCAAGATACAAATATGGCGCTAGAAAACGCTGAAACCATCACAAGAGGCAGACCTTCCGGAAAGCATGAAAAAGGGAGACTGGTTCTCAAGGACACTGTGATAAAAAACAAAGCAGCAACAACAGACATGAGGAAACACCTAGAAATCCGCTTCGGAGTGTGCATGCTTCCTGAACCATCACAAACCAATCAATTACACACGAAAGATTTCAGCTGAGAATCAGTTACGATAAAGAAATGGGTCTTCCTGAGCCTAGAATGCAGAAAATGACATGTGTAAAGTTAACGAAGACAAAATCTTTGATCGTGAGTCGGGCGAACTGAACCAAGATGAAGAAATGACAAACTGTAGGAAGGGGCAGATCCGTGTCCAACAGGAAGATCATTCGAACAAGATGGATCCAACTTTGCTGGAACATACTTGAAAAAATGGATATGTTTCCGACAGTACTTATTATGACGAATGTTAACGTCGATAATGAATAAGGCAATATGGACGCACCACAAGCGTACAAAATCGCAAAACTGAACATTAATAAGATATTCTCCACTTTGCTTTTACGATATCTGAAAGACTTCTTATAACCAGCTGACGTTGATATACTACTGTCATAGGAAGTAACAGATATTAAATTAAAGAAGATACGTGGGCACAGCTCCATAACCAACCACGTTATCGGTGCAGAGCTAGGAATCGCTATTCTCACGAAAGAGGGAAACCACGTCACAAAAACAGAAATACTTGCAAACAGCGGAGTCACTGCAGCCACTGTTAACAATGCTCGCGTCATCTGTGGTTACGCGCCATTTGGCAACGCTAACAGGCGCGCTAGAGTGAAACTTTTTCAAAGTGAAATCGTTCTACTATTCGGTATTCATGAAGATTACATAATCCTAGCCAGCGACAATAATTCTATCCTCATTCCAAAAGACCAGTCACCGAATTTCAAGTCTATAGAACAGGAACAATTACGCCACCAACTGTCCTTAACCGACACGTGGGAACATACACATGCTGCAGAGCCCGGCCTTACATATTTTACCAGGCACTCAGCATCCTGGTTGGACAGGACTTACATATCGCGCAACTTAAAAACCAGTCTGAGATCTGGCCCATTACCCGTTCCGATCACGCTGCATACATCACCACAATAAATATGGATAACAGAAGACAGACCGAGCAAGAGGCATACGGAAACTTAACGTCACACACCTACAAGATAAGGAGTGTCAGCGTGACATTTACTAAGATACGTAAAGAACGCGAAAACTGATTCCTGCTGTACAGTTCTGCCATAGCTTGGTGGCTGCTTTGTGATAAGACTAAAATAAGAAGAATGCTGATCGACGTCTCACGACATAAAAACTTTTGGATTGAAAACATGACTAAGTTTTATTTTGGTTGCTTAGAGATCTGTACACCCTGGGTGCACGAGTAAAGAAGAGGTGTGCCGGCCGCGGTGGTCTAGCGGTTCTAGGCGCTCAGTCCGGAACCGCGCTGCTGCTACGGTCGCAGGTTCGAATCCTTCCTCGCGCATAGATGTGTGATGTAGTTCTAAGTTCTAGGGGACTGATGACCACCGATGTTAAGTCCCATAGTGCTCAGAGCCATTTGAACAAAACAAGAGGTATTCACGGATTCACAAAATAAAATAAAATCTTTCGCACTGAAGAGGCGACAGTCAGAAGGCTTTAAGATCAGAACGAACATACAAAATGTCGTAGAAGGGAAATAAACAACTATATACCATGGGATGTGAGAGAATAAGAGAGGAAACAAAAAAATACTGACAGAAGTTAATTGATGGAGGCAGTCTCACAAAAGTGAATTGAAAAACGCGGTTCATAAACATATATCTAATGTAATGACTTAGAAACATAGGGACGACAAGGCACGGGAAGAACATGTTAGGATCGTACTAGGCAGAATTGGTGCAAAGGGAGTAGAAAATCTCACCGGTGAGGTATAGGAGGACGAACTGAAAGATGCAATAGCACGGAGTCCTAAAAATAAAGCTCCAGGGCGTCATGATATGTAGGAAGTGTTCTGGCCACAAGTGGAAAGCAATTTTCTATGTATGTTCAATGAACTCGTGAACGGAAATGTCGATGTTCCTAAAAGGAGAATAGTTTTAATTTCTAAGAACTCAGTTAGCAAAGGATTCCAGAATCATAGTCCACGCATTAGCAAGAAGAATGAAAATTTGAATTAACTCTCTATAACTGGTCCTTACATAACATGTACAGGTAAATACAATATTCATTAGAGCACATGCGAATGAAGGGTTCTAATACCAACGGCAGGTGCCTGCCGAATAAAATGCTAGTGTCGTCAGACTTGTGGCCGAGCGGTTCTAGGAGCTTCAGTCCGGAACCGCGTTGCTGCTACGGTCGCAGGTTCAAATCCTGCCTTGGGCATAGATGTGTGTGATCTTCTTATGTTAATTAGGATTAAGTAGTTCTAAGTCTAGGGAACTGATCAACTCACAAGTTAAGTCCCATAGTGCTTAGAGCCGTTTGAACCATTTGAACAATATCATAAGTATCTTCTAGGAACCATAGATGTAATGGGACTCCCATCATGGTTCGTGTGGATTACTCAACAAATTTTATGTACCTCACGAATAACGATAAGCGGGAAACTAAGTAAAGGGACTGAAGTGATTGGATCCGCACAAGTCGGGCTCATGTTAATGACCATTTTCGAAAGAATAATAGAATCTGTTCTCGCGAACTCACCCATCGCCTTCGAGAATGGCTTACGCAGATGATGTGAGCGTCCTCGTCACGAATGAAGATGAAGTAGCGTAAGCTCTTCAGATTGTACACAAATACTAACTTATTCCTGGTGCCACGCTAAATAAAAGCAAGTCTGGCATCGTGAACGTAGGCAGAGGAATACGCATACACAATCAGGAAGTGTCCGATCTGAAATGTTTGGCTATTGAATTTAGGAGCAACATCCTGCACTCCATTGGCGTTAATTATAAAAAGCTCCTTACTAGTATACGAGCATCTGTACAAGAAAACTATATGAGGTAACGGGGCGAGATAAAGGAAACCACCCTGGTAAACATATATGTAAGATCCAAGCGAACTATGCTGCAGAAGCTTTGCCGATACCCTTAGAAACAGCCAAATATTTAAGTCGGTGTTAAGAACATTCGGTAGCGTAGGCAACCTTTTGTAAGTGAATTTTGACAAACTAAAACCTCACAAGGAAGGGAGGACTGAACCTTATTCACGCCAATTAAAAGTTACGAGCGTTGTACGTGTGTTCAGTGTACAAACAGTGGAAGCAGTTGCCAGACAGGTCAACGGCCCATTTGCTAAATAAGAGCGTTCCTGCCAGCCTGCAGCCACCAAAAGAAGTGAGGCATATACCAACAGGTGTACTACATCAGCCAAACATTTTCGGGTTGAATACAGTTACAGCTCATCGAAGCTCTCAAAACAACAGGTTGCGAAAGTAAGGGACACCTATATACATTTTATGAAAATCAGGGATGGCAATATCAGTGAAAAGAAAAACAGCAAAGAGTATCTTCCAATTTGGAAAACCACCCACGACCGATCTCTTCCCAAGGCAAGAGCCACTTGGTACAATGCTGTAAACAGAAAATACCAATTATGGCTCTGAGCACTATGGGACTTAACATCTATGGTCATCAGTCACCTAGAACTTAGAACTACTTAAACCTAACTAACCTAAGGACAGCACAAACACCCAGTCATCACGAGGCAGAGAAAATCCCTGACCCCACCGGGAATCGAACAAAAATACCAATTAATTCAAAACTGCATGTTATATATCTGGCACATCTACCCACGTATGCCTCATGTAACCTCCTTGATACGGAAAAACAGAGGTTTGTGTATGAGAGAGTAAGAGACATTTGGCATAGGGTCAAGCAGAAGTTAGCGACCGCCAACGGAACATCTCCCAATTTCTTGCTCATCGCAGATTTTCTAACACAGTACCATATCCTAACACGAAACGAAAGGCTGTTAACTGGCTAAAAGGGCACACGTTGCATTATATCTTGAAGGAAGAAAGCCGGCCGCGGTGGTCTAGCGGTTCTAGGCGCTCAGTCCGAAACCGCGTGACTGCTACTGTCGCAGGTTCGAATCCTGCCTCGGGCATGGATGTGTGTGATGTCCTTGGGTTAGTTAGGTTTAAGTAGTTCTAAGTTCTAGGGAACTGATAACCACTGATGTTAAGTCCCATAGTGCTCAGAGCCATTTGAACCATTTGAAGGAAGAAAATGAAAACAAAGAAAATCATTGGGTGTACCTAACGACTGAGCACCATCACCTAATACGCAGAAAAATCTAAAAATAATATGCATTCTTCTTAAATAGATTCATGGCATAAAATATTTAGTATCACTGTAACATAAAAAGGTTGATATGGACATCCAAGGATTCTACCCTTGCACGATGCCGTATAACGGACACAAGAATGTACTAGATCCATTCACGTGACATATAAGAGAAGAAATCAACAGGCTGAACAAATGAACATAGCTAAATCGTTATGAATAATTTAGAATAGAAATTTATTTTATTTTTTCATGGCCCTTCTTTTTAGAAGAAGAGATCCATTTACATTTTAACTTAGAAGTAAAAGCAAGATTATACTCTATACCACTGAAGATGAAAGACTTCATGCACATTTCATTTTGATGTAACTGTTTTTCCTTTATTAAGAGGGAGATTTTTTTTTAAATTTGATCAAGAAGAAGCATTTATTTTCTCTATATAAACGACAATCAAAATTTAATAAAAAACTTAAAAAACTAAAAACCAAAAGTATTTCAGGGCAAAAATGAATATCCAACACTACCGAACAGGGAAAAAAGTGGTAAAGCACTTGCACGCGGAAGGCAATGATTACGAAATCGAATCTCGGGCCGGCAGACAATATTAAACTGCCAGGAAGTTTCAGTGTCACATAGACTGCGAACACACTTTACATAAACTACATTTGAGCAAGAAAAGTAATTACTGGGAAACCTTTGTCACAAATGAAAAAGAAATTACACTTGGGACAGTGAGAAATGCTTTGAAACCTTAGAGGGGGACAGCGTTTCGGGTTGCAGCTTATCTGCGTGTGGTCGGTGCGCTGTGACGACGACGGCGTCTCGTCGATGCTGTTGGCGAGATTAAAGTAGCTCCATAAGTTCTGAAAACAGCAGCAGATGCGTACCATTGCTTGGAATAGGAGTCACATTATCTTCTGTGGCGTTAGTTTGATCACACACTAGTCAAGCGTAACTTTACTGTACCACTTCGACATCGTATGTGTTCGAAATCGAATCATTGTTAGAAATCGTTAAAAGTTGGTGGGTGGGGTCTTACCATTTTTTTAGACTGTTGCACACAATGGTTTAGGAAGTTCCAAGCACATACTGTTTCTAAATGCATAGAAAGAATACATTGGTATTTTAAAAGGAAGGTAGATGTTAAAATACGTCACACAAAGAAAAATCCTGAGGTGTTACAGCCTCTCCTCCTTCCTGCTTTCCTTTGGACTAACGATTCCCAACATTCTTAGCTCTGTGGACCACCTGCGCTTAGAGGCCCAGTAGCTACATACACAAGTAGAAAATATTCGTATGTACGAGTAGAAGGTGTGATAAAGAATATGATGAATACTTTTTAAAAGCAATTGCTGATGCTACAAACACTTGGTGTAATTTGTCCGACAGCCTGATCCGTTGAGACAGACAGCGTGAAGTAGGAACACGTTCTTAGTCTTCAGCCAGCATCCAAAGACGTTAGAGTGAGGTTGTTCTTACCGTATCTGTCATGCATCGTGGTCTTTGAACAACACGTGGAGCTCTGCTTCAAGTTGCTAAAAATGACCCAAATCAAGCCATGAAATATTGAAACTGGTATATGGCGATAATGCTGAAGCTCTGAAGTCTGTTTAAAACAGTATGAGCAATTTAAAAGCAGAAATGAGTTGGTAGGAGACGAGCAACGTTCGAAACACCTATTAGCCTCAAAAGAAGAAAACATGCAAAAAGCGACAAAAACTGTTCTCTCAAAAAGGTGAATAACTCTTCGAGAGCTTACTGAGAACTTAGTAATTCATACGGGATCGCGCACAGCATCTAAACCGATAATTTGCAAGTGAGACGAGTGAGTGCAAATTTTGTTCCCAGGCTTTTGAATGACGAACAGAAGGATAGTCGGGTATCAATTTTCACGAATGTTTGTCTTCATTCATATCCAAAACTGCAGCCGAAGATGCTACTTGGATCTACGGGGAGATCCGGAGACAAAAATTCTGAGTTCTCAGTTGAAAACCAGTGAAACACATAGCCTTGAAAACGCACATCAGTCAAAACTGAATATCACGGTCATACTCGATCTTTTTTCGATGTTGAGGTCATACTGACATCAGAGTTGGTTCCAAGAAGAACAGCTGTAACGACGAATTTTATATGGGTGCAATGTTTGCGAAATGACGCGCGAATAAAGGGACCAGAAAAATGAGCTAATGGCTTCCTCTTTCGTCACGACAACGTGTTGCACCACACACCGCTTTTGATTCGCGAGTTTTTGGGAGTAAAAAGTGTTCCTGTCTCTCCACATCGGTCCTACTATCCAGATTTAACATCATTCGACTTCTGGCTCTTTCCAAACATTAAAACAGTACGTAAATGGGAAACATTAGAATAAAAACAGTCTTGGTTGCAAAATTATTTAATATCAATGACACTTTTCACCCTTTTCGGCCATCATCACATTGTGTAAAAGTAGCTGGGTATGTAATCCACCCGTCATAAAGCCATATTAAACAGAAACAGGAAGCAGTAGTGACTGTATAAGTAATCCATTTTTCGTAAAAACATGAGAACTCCAAGGTAGAAATTGAGCATACTAGCTTGAGATCCAGCTTTGATTACATATCTAGTCACTACTGGGTCCACTTTCGACTTTATAAAAGTTTATGACGGATGGGTTACATATACAGCTACTTTTGCAGAATCCGATGATGCCGCTAAAGGGTGGATCGCGTCATTGATACCAAATAATTTCGCTACCAAGACTGTTTTGATTCTGAAATAATCCGAAGCTGATTAATGTAGCACCATGCAGCAGTGGAATGGAATAATTTTTAAAGGAAAACTTTTTGACATTATTCCTGACATTGAGAGGGCGGCGACCGAGCTGCTGATCGTATTTTGAAAAGAAGACTTCCAGAAATGCTTTCAGTCATGGATTCAACGTTGGGATGAGCGCATTGCTAGGCAAGGACAGTAGTTTGAAGGAGAGGAAATCATATTTAATTTAAGTTTATCGCTTTGTTTCTAATAAAATTATTCATCATATATTTTGATCACACCTCGTACGTATATTACAATCAGTTTCGTCAGCAGGCCTGATTAATGAAAGATAATGTACAAGAATGTTTGAAAAATATTTGTTTCTATAAAGGAAAGATTTTTATTGGGTTCATTTACCTATCACAACTGTATGTAAACTCAAAATTGAGTAGTCAGTGTTAAAAACGACTAAATTGGAATTTGACATCGTTTGTACCCCACGAGAGAATCAGTATCGGATTTGAACTGTTACGATTATCTTGAAAACATTCTCTACTTTCAATCTATTCCTGTACATATTTAAAACAAATAAATAAATAAATAAAACAAGAAAAAACATAATTGAAAATGATAATTCACATGTATAGGTTGTTGAAAAGTCGACCAAGTGTCTCAGTACTATTTTTGGCAATTACTGGATACTCTTACCGAATACTTGTCTAGAATGAAACCAATGGTGTTGTTACAACAAATGACATTGCATTCTTGTCAAGTGAGATTTCGATTAAAGAGCCACCCTAACTTGATGACATTTTCATCTTTTGAGTAATCTTCTTCAAAGAGATTCATGGTCCACTGGTTTTTACCATCATTTTTAGGGAAGTAGTTCTTAAACGAGCTACAAAAAAAGGGTCATATACTTCTCCAGTAAGTCTAATAAATAGATTTCTCATTCATATTAATAAAAAAAACAAAATGTTTGTCAAAGTACAGGACAAATAAATTATTTCTGTTTTAAAAATCTAGTGTTTGAACAATAAACTGTCCTGGATTTCAGTTTAAACGGAGTTAATGTTTACAATTAGGTGCATTAAAGATATTTGCAAATACTTTAGGAAAACGCATGATTTTAAAATACATTAGGCTGGAGGCCAAAGTTTTGAGCTTATCTGTTATGGTTGTAGCTGTTGTCTTATCAATTTTGACTTCGTTGGTTTCCAGAAAACTATGTAACTGGAAAAACGTCGAACGAAACTTGTTCCACTTTTTGAACCCATCACTGAAGTTAGTTACCATTGCTTCCACTTTGACTTGCACAAAAAACTTACAAATTGCCTTTCTTTTTAGGGGCACCGATAATATCCGCCCAATATGCAAACTGCGTGAACCAGTTTTCATCGGCCATATAGTCTAAATGGGAACTTACAACGTTTCCTTTACGATCTCCACCAATTAGTAAAATTCTGACAGTACATCACGTATAGGTAGCCACTGAACTACGCAGTGAATTCAAATCAGGGTACTTTCGCTGCACACTTCATCACGAAAAGTATCGAACAGTCTGGAGCTTTCAGGCCTTGTTTAAATAAAGTTGACAATTTCTACTCCATCTTCAACATCTTTATGGGACACTCATGCAAACCTTTAACTAAAAGATCTTCTCTGTGTATACAGCAGTGTGTCCACTGAACCAAGGAAGAAACTGACCTAACTTCCACGACTAAGTGTGAAAAGGATATAGCACGTGAACCATCATTATCAAATCTACACACTTTCCTGTCTACTTCATTTTCTTGATTAAATTTCTGAACAAATTCGAAAATTTCTTCGTGAGTTCTTTTCCTCGTAAAAGATTGGCAAAACAACATTTCTTCTTCAGTGTTGCCATTCCACTTACATCGAACCAAAACTTACTACTTTAGCCAGGCGAGCGACAATTATGCTCTTATCAGGCCGCAACGAAAAGTATTCGTCTTGTTTCAAAGCAGTAAGGACAGGTACCTTCACATTTTCCAACTTTTCTTTAATTCTTCTCTTTACAGTTGTACAACGGAATTTCATTTATTTTCGTGTATATTTTTAATCGCATTCATTACTCATTACTTTCCCGGCATGTTAGCAAGTTCGCCTTTGAAGACTTTGCAGTGGTGAACATAGTCATAGAGAAATTTCTTTTTTGACTTGATGTTTTTCCATAAATTTAGTGTCATTCTTAGATGCCTCCAGAAGCAGGGGAGGATCATAACGTAAAATTCTAAATTTACAAGTATGTCAAGTTGTCAGGGATTTTTTGTCTCTATTGTTAGTGATTATATGCTAGAGCTATGCATTTTTAGCGAAATTAATAGAGGAAATGGTATTAACAAGGCACTACAATCTCAGTCATTTCAGTCATTTATACAGTTGCCATTATGTCTCTGCTGTTTCCAAATTCATTAAATCCGGGTCTCCAAACAAGAAATGCTGGCGTTAATGATTCCTCTGCGGCAATTTTGCACAAAACTGTCTAAGACTCTGAACGATACACAGAGGTGTCCAATGTCAGCTGAAAGAGCACTTAAGTAATATACACAAAGACTTTTAGAAGTATTTTGAAGTTTCCTATGAAAATTACCGGATATATTCAATAACACTTTCCTCTTTCCTCTCCCTCTCTTTATTTTGCAACAACTGGCCTATAAAAACTATTGTACTTTCCGAAACGTCGGTACCTGTTTCAAAATAAGCTCTACAAACCTGTATAGATAAAAATTCTGAAGGGTAATTATAATTAAAGTTAAACTTTCAAACCGCTGTAGAAATTTTCTATTGAGAATGACGTCACATTGCATCGTAATATTGTCGTAGAAAACGGAAAACGTATTGCAGAAGAAAAATAAATAGTTACAAAATGTAGCAATAGATGACACTGTAAGCATAATAATTTAATATTGGTCGACTAAAAATGGCAAATGAATCACGCCTACGCTGCATATTTGATGTTAAGCAAACAGTAATACTCAGTGGGCATGGGTGTACAGATGTGATACTAATAGTTACGTACGCTTACGTACATGGCACGGTCATATCACATCGGATGAGAAAAATTAGTTTTTAACTGTCCTGAGGCCAAAAACCGCACAAAAAGCATGAATCATATCGGTTTTAGTTGTCCTGAGGCAAGAAACCGCATAAAAAGTGTCAATGAAAATCAAAGTGGATTATTAATTTCCGTGTGACTGGCACAAAACATGTTCAAAATGTGGCCCACCGTTTTCTGCAACAAGTTGAAATCGAGAAACAGCATGTTTCACAACTGATACAAGTGTTTCCGGAGTTACGTTCAGAATGTGTGGCGCAGTGCATTCCTAGAATGCAGCTAAGTTTGCAATCGGAACACTGAACACATCGTTCAGATATCCCCACAGCCAGGAGTCACACAGATTTAGATTAGGTGATCGGGACGGCTTGGTTGTAGGGAAATGGCCGCTGATAACTGTAGCACTTCCCAAATGGCGCTTCAGCAGCTGCTTAACTGGATTTACAACGTGCGTAGGTGCACCATCCTGCATAAAAATGATCCCAATCACACATTCACGTTGTTGGGGAGGTGGAATGACATGGTTGCACAAGACACTCATAGCGCTTACCAGTGACGGTACAGGTAACAGGACCGGAAGCACCTGTCTCTTCGAAAAAATGTGGCTCTATGATAAATCATACCGTAAACCCGCACCACACAGCGACATTGTCAGCATGAAGTGGTACTGGTCGATTTGCTTTTAGATTTTCTGTTGCCCATATTCGACAATTCTGTCTGTTGACTTATCCTATCAGATGGAAGTGAGCTTCGTCTGTCCACAACATCTTCCACGGCCAATCATTGTCCACTTCCATGTGAGCAAGAAATTGTAAAGCAAAGGTGTCTCTTTCTGGCAGGTCAACAGGAAGCAACTCGTGCACATGGGTAATTCTGAATGGATAGCAAAGAACGATGCTGTAAGATTTTACGCACAGTGCTCACGGGTATGTCCAATGTCCGGACAATTCTCCGTGCACTACACGTTTGAACACCATCACTCGTCTCCTCCTGCTTTGCTGCGGCCACTGCTTCCACCGACATCGAATCAAATCGTTGCCTCCCTGTGCCAGGTTGCACATCATAACAACCCGTCTATTCGAATTTCCGAATAATTTTCTCCATACCCACGGCAGCCATCGGACCAATGTCTTTTTTCAAAACCTTCAGTGTCCGGTACTTCTGCAGGGCGACCTTTGCACAGTCACCATTCTTGTATTACAGCCCTACAAGCAGAGCGCGATCCTGCATTAATACAGTCATGGAGAACGTCGCAGACTCAAAAGGAGGAAAAGCCGTGTACGCGACGTGTTTATACCAAATTCAGTGGGTGGCGCACATGACAGTGTTTTGATTTGTTCATTCTGACACATACAGCGTCATCATTGATCAATTTTCACATCGTAGCAGTTAAGTCCCATAAGATTTCACACACATTTGAACTTTTTTTTTCTTCTGCCACGCGTTTTCCCCCTTTCCCATAGTATTTCACTGCAATTAGACGTCGTTCTGACCTGTGGTGTTACTACTACAGCCTATTGAATCTTCAACTTTAATTATAGTCTGCACTAGCAGCCAAAACTCAGTGAATACTAATCCAGCGTAATCTCTGCTGGAACTGAACGGGATAATGTAGTGGCTAATCCCCTCGACTTGCATTCAGGAGACTTGGGCTTAGTTCTTGAGTCAGCCATCGAGACATCAGTTTTCTGCGATCACCAATGAAATACGGGAATGGCTCCTTAAAAGGGCCATGGTCGCTTCTTTCCCCTCCACTACTAATAAATCCGAGCCGAGCTCCATCCTTAATTATCTTAGCTGTGGATGGGACGTAAAACACCAAACTCCTTCTTTCATTCTTGTTGCGAGTCTTTCTTGTGGTCAGCTGTGTCCGAGAAACCACCAACTCGTCCAAGTAACACAGTACTTCAGCGTGTCACGTGTTTGCGCCGTGAGAGCCACGCAACGCCGCGCATTAGTCCCACAGCGCTGTCTGTTCGTTAACTCTGTACTCACTGACCTTGCTGGCTGGCGAGTGAAACTTCTGGATGTACCAATGATTTTTATCCTATCTTCGACTCTAGAGCACCGTTCACGGCCCAACGCCGCGCTGCTCTTTGGAGCCATTGCTTTATGGAATAAGTCTGACCTGCCGAATGACATCCAAAGATGGTCCACCTATCTGCGACGGTGAAGACGTCCCACAGATTCATTGGCGATATATTAAGTTTAATCGTTACTACAGACTGTGAAGTTTTCACGAATAAACGACTTCTTTCGGCAATTTCGTATGCTATGAGCAACGCTGAAACCTCGTTCACATGAGGCGTTTGACAGAAATGCTGAACAGTGGTTTTCGGGAATAGGCAAAGCATATAAGGTTAGACAGTCTCCCTTGTCCACTCTCCATTGTGACACAGGAGTGTCACCATCCAAACCAAGCAACTGAACTGCTTTATACATGTCAGCATTACCGTACATACAATCCACATTTACTGCTAATTTCATTTTCTTCAAAAACTGAGAAACAGTTCATTATTTCACTTAAAGGAAGTCTTCTTTCAATTTTGCTTATTAAACCTTGAAATATATGTCCTCTTTTTTGTCAGACACTCCGTTTTAACAATCCTCTTCAGGTTAAAATAATTTTCTTTCCAGTGACTCAAATAAACATTATTTTAACAAGTATTTATTTAAGAGCTTTTGTTGCGGAATTAATTTTAATTTCTATTTCTCTTACGAAAGACAGTCTTTTTTCCATTGTTTTAGTGATTACTACTACATAACGTATCTAATAAGAAACCGAACTATAGGATAATTATTCTCACTGAAAGTTTATTGCAAAGTACTGCCACATCATAAGATCTCTACGTAACAATACATGGCTTTGAGTCTCTAAGTTTAGGAACTGCAGTATACAACTAATATGAGTACCGCCAACGAAGCATCCTTGTCACTAGAAATGCAACGAGAATAGAATAGCTTTTAAACTTTCAGATAACCCGTGACACAATATTTTCAAGTTTTACAGCTTCACCAGATGATGGTTTCATTATCTTACAATTTCCGAGAATGCTTAACTAAGCACTGCATATCAGTAATTCATCTTTGTCACTAGTACTAGTAAACATTAAATGCCGTCAAGGTTTCTGGCAGGGAGTTAAAAAGTCACTTCCTAGCGCATTTTCACTCTTTTATAATGTAGATTCCCCTTCGTTGGCTTAAATTTTAACTCAGATGGCTCCGAGCACTATGGGACTTAACTTCTGAGGTCATCAGTCCCCTAGAACTTAGAACTACTTAAACCTAACTAACCTAAGGACAACACACACCCATGCCCGAGGCAGGATTCGAACCTGCGACCGTAGCGATCGCGCGGTTCATTCGAACCTGCGACCGTAGCGATCGCGCGGTTCCAGACTGAAGCGCCTATAACCGCTCGGCCACATCGGCCGGCTAGTGATAAGTGTCTCGCTGCTTTTCTTGTTATAATTAAACGCCCCTTCTCCTCTCCGCCCTCCCACGCCATGGGATATTATAATGCGCGGAAATTCTTGGGATCAAACCCATCCCCTCGTCTCCTTCCTCTGGAATTTCGCACACTATAACCTCTGTTCCAGTCGGGTTCCTGTTTTCAGCGTTCAGTAGACAGCTCTGAATTGGTCTATTGTTCGCTTTAACTCACCGATCCCGAAACTAAAAACCGTCCACTTTCAATATGAGTATCGGGATCACGAATTCTGGCGAAAACAGTGCCGCACGTAATAAACGGTTTAAATATTACGAAATGATTGCTCATGTTTCATCGCGTGTGGCAAATAAATTAACAATATTTCAAGTACACTAGTTTGTCCAACTCAGATACGTACAGTTTGGTTTTAACAATGACAGTCACAGCTCAGGACCTTTTGCTGTGTCACTGAGTTTCATAATACTTAGCGAATCAAACAATATTTAAAAAGTCTAAACCTTTCTTTCATAACGTCCAGGTCCAGATTTAATTCATACTATGTCCAAAGCATAAAAGCTCCCCAGTAAAGTTGCGTGTGTACTCATCCGACGAATCACAGCAAACGCCACGCCACTGCTCTCCCACTGACTGTCACTATTCGATTGCAACTATCGATATCTCTCTCGCCTAACTGTTTACACAGTAGTTTGACGTGTTAAATTTACACGGTACATTTAACAAAAGCAATCCAAAGAAGATAAAACGTATGCTGAAATTCTGCATACTGAATCAATAAGAGATTCATGTAGCACAATAATTGAAGCAAAACATGGTCGCCTTGTATATAAATTAAAGGTGGTGGGTGAGAAAGGGTAGGAGGGGGAATTTATGCGTAACCAACGACGACTAGAGAAAATGTGTACTGAACTAGTACTCGAACCAGGGATCTCCTTCTTAGTAGACAGCTGCGCTAACCACTGCCTTTATTGTAAGTGCGTGGACTATCTCGGTACGCTCTCCGTCTATCTCACACATAGCACCACCTGCCCACAGTCGCTATTGATGTCCTACATGCTTGCTAATTTTAGATTCCCACTGGAGATCGAACGTAAATGTGTATCCTCACTGATGGAAGTTGGTTCGTTGCCCATCGAGGCAAATCGATTATCTGGTGGTGTGGCATCTGTTGTGTGGAGTGTGTTGTTTCGAACATACAAGTATGCGGGAGAACAGAAAGCACACAGTAATGTCTCACATTTGCTATTACAGGACAAAGGAAATATATTCTACGAGAGGCGTTCAATAATAATGCAACTCATCTTGTTCTGAAAGCAGGTTTATTTTATTTTATTCGAGATTACAATACACAATCCTATTCATCATTCTTTTGGCTATAAAAAACCGTTTTCTTTCCCTCATCAGAGTCTACGTTTAGTGGGACGGCCTTACACCACGTTACCTGAAGGCATTATGGCCACATGGTACCCTTCTACTTGTCGACGTTAGAGTTAACGATTTTCTGTATCGGTAACTACCCTATCATCAACCTACCGCTTCCCGTGGAGTGTATCCTTCATTGGGACAAACAGATGAGGTAGGATGCTGAGAGATCTGGGCACACAATTTTGAGCTCTGTAACTGGTGGGCAAGTGTGCCAGCACTACCAACAGGATGTCTACTTGAACACCACGCTGTTTCATTGTGATCCGTCGATATCATCGAATGAGAGTGTCCGCACGTTCAACACTGCAAGCACCTTTGAATAAGTGCGATGCTCTGGTTTTCCACCAAACTCAATGACAGCCTCCTGCTTGGAACGCACCTTCGTTAGAGACATCATTTAAAAGGCTACGTGTAGTTTCGCCACCGACCAGAACTTCATGAAACTGTAGGGGAACCAAAACTGACCAAGAAAAAAACGTGTTGCCTTGTCCATTGAACGCCCATTATAGACCGTTTGAGACATCACAATTAGCAATACGTTCACAAGATCACACAGATGTGGCAATATTCTAACTTGAGTGTGCCCTGATATGGAAGAGATGGTCGAAAGTTTATTAATTGATATGAAGTCCTGATAATTTGCAAAAGACACGTGTTTTATAACAATCTACTGCCTGTCATATTGTTTGTATCACTGCCACGAAAGGTAATACATGCGTCTTCTCTGATATTGTCAACACCTCCACTCGTCACTGGCATGACGTCTGTGATGTGAACAGCTCCACTCTACATTACTGCGGAAAACGTGATGCTGTGGGCTGGTTATAGCAGCTCAACGTTTTAGGTGGGCATTGAAGCTGGACACGCATACTTCGGTCACACGCACCGAAAGATCTGCCCACTGATCTTGAGTCCTCTTTAGGTCTCTCCTTCGACGAGGATATCGACGGTTGTGGGTCTATTGATGAGATTCATTTGACAACAGTGGGGTTCGCTGCTCTTTGGGCAATGAGTAACTGCGTAATTTTAGGGATGCCGTAATACTTTTTATTCATTGCCAAAGTGAACTGTGTACCGCACTTTATCTCAAGCTCTATGAACAAAAGACACACAAAAGTATAAAACACCTATCATGAACATTAGACTGACTGTTGTGTATCCGTGTTGACGCCCTCGTTGCTTCAGTAACGCTGCTTCCAGTAATCTGCTGGCAAGCATTCCTCCATCCCACCTGCTTCGGTACACCAGAATGATCACCCCGTCGGCAACTAGCGGTAGTAGCGAAACTAAAGATGCTTCTGCGGCACTGTGATGACTGGTGCATTGCTTGTAAACATGCCAGATCCTCTTTGTCCAGCTGACAAGAGGCATAAGCTATTACATGTATTGCTTTTCACAATATATATAAATGAGCTAGTAGATAGTGTCGGAAGTTCCATGTGACTTTTCGCGGATGATGCTGTAGTATACAGAGAAGTTGCAGCATTAGGAAATTGTAGCGAAATGCAGGAAGATCAGCAGCGGATAGGTACTTGGTGAAGGGAGTGGCAACTGACCCTTAACATGGACAAATGTAATGTATTGCGAATACATAGAAAGAAGCATCCTTTATTGTATGATTTTATGATAGCGGAACAAACACTGGTAGCAGTTACTTCTGTAAAATATCTGGGAGTATGCGTGCGGAACGATTTGAAGTGGAATGATCACATAAAATTAATTGTTGGTAAGGCGGGTACCAGGTTGAGATTCACTGGGAGAGTCCTTAGAAAATGTGGTCTATCAACAAAGGAGATGGCTTACAAAACACTCGTTCGATCTATACTTGAGTATTGCTCATCAGTGTGGGATCCGTACCAGATCGGGTTGACGGAGGAGATAGAGAAGTTCCAAAGAAGAGCTTCGCGTTTCGTCACAGAATTATTTGGTAACCGTGATAGTGTTGCGGAGATGTTTAGCAAACTCAAGTAGCAGACTCTGCAAGAGAGGCGCTCTGCATCGTGGTGTAGCTTGCTCGCCAGGTTTCGAGAGGGTGCGTTTCTGGTTGAGGTATCGAATATATTGCTTCCCCCTACTTACACCTCCCGAGGAGATCACGAATGTAAAATTAGAGAGATTCGAGCAAGCATGGAGGCTTTCATACAGTCGTTCTTCCCGCGAACCATACGCGACTGGAACATAAAAGGGAGGTAATGGCAGTGGCACGTAAAGTGCCCTCTGCCACAAACCGTTGGGTGGCTTGAGGAGTATAAATGTAGATGTAGATGTAGATGCAGATCGTCGTGTGGTCCGGGTAAGCGTCTTCGCTCTACCGCTGTAACCGAACGAGGTTTATCAGTGCTTAGCACAATGGACACGCATTTGGGACGACGTCGATTCAAATAATAGTCCGGCCATCCAAGTTCAGTATTTCCGTGATTTCCCTAAATCCCGCCATGAAAATGGCAGGACGGTTTATTTGGAAAGATAATGGCCAGTTTCCTTCCCCATCCTTTCGTAATCGGAGCTTGTGTTCCATCTCTAATGACTTCGTTGTCCATGAACGTTAAACTCAAATCTCCCCTCGTACCTTATACCACTACACGCTGGAGCATATATCATCGTCCGACATCCTAAGGCGCCGCCTGGCTGATGGTCCACCATCTGCTCTGATCGGCTGCCATTGATCTACTGGGCGTATACTGTCGGCAAGCGCAACTACCCAGACGTCAGGACAAGCTTCCATCATCCGCCGCTCCTGAGACAGACTAACAGTTCTACGTGCTCTCGGCGTAGCCGTGGCAGTTTGCAGAGTCAGCAGGTGATGCAGCACCGCCTCCCTTACCGCAAGGACTACGGCAGCCACAGGGGATTACGAGTACACGACAACCCTTCGCTGCCGAGCACCGTGGATTCGACACCCACTTCCTGCCTGTTGGACTTGAACACAGGATCTTATTAAATCGTGTAATTGTGGGTTTCTAACAAACTGTTCAAATTTGTATTTTCTCAGAAATGAAAAAAGTTTCCACCATTTAAGAGGAAAAATGAGAAGTGTCCAAACGACATCCATAGCGTGTTAAAAACGAACACCTTTTACATTGATATTCATATTTAAGTGTACTGTCTGTAGTTAATTCTTGAGGAGAAATTTTTCTTTGGATTTCTCAGATACTTCTAGAAAATTAAGAAAGAAATCTCTAATACTTTTCACTGCCCTAATCTATTATGTTTTCGGAATGCTGTCTGGGAATACGTAACAATGAATACAAGAGAACATTACTTTCTTCACAACAAAGTGAAAAGAGGTGTCAGATTCTTCCTACTGTTCCCATTATTCGTTGTTAATCATCCTCGATCCATCGCTGTTATCTACATCATCATCAAGTTCCATCTTCTGCTCTTCATTACAGTTTTCAGCCGGGGTAGCATAAAGGCAGTCCCTGTTGGAGGCTTTCTTTTCTTTTTCGTCCACGAACTGAAATAAATTGCTAAAATCTTAGCTTTAGGTGGCTGAACACTGGGACGCTTGTCGTACAACTGATTCAGATCCAAAATACCATATTCCGTAGTATAAATTTTGTGAAAAATGGTATATCCATTTTCCGTGCCAGGGTAATTGTTTTCGCAATGAGAAACAAAATGTATCTTTCACAACATTGTGACTCATCCATGTCTTCTGCATTCTGAGTAAATGTTTTGGCGTTTCTAAACATAATGCCTCAGTAGAACGTATAATCTCCACGAAATCATCATGTTGCATTACTTTCATCTGGAATGCACACACTAATGCAAAGGCTTCAATAATTTTCCTTAACTTTCAAATTCTGATGGTGGCAGGGGTAAAATACAGGGAGCGAAAGGCTATTTACAATTTGTACAGAAACCAGATGGCAGTTATAAGTGTCGAAGGGTATGAAAGGGAACTAGTGGTTGGGAAGGGAGTGAGACAGGGTTGTAGCCTCTCCTCGATGTTATTCAATCTGTATATTGCGCAAGCTGTAAAGGAAACAAAAGAAAATTTCGGAGTAGGTATTAAAATCCATGGAGAAGAAATAAAAACATTAAGGTTCACCGACGACATTGTAATTCTGTCAGAGACAGCAAAGGACTTGAAAGAGCAGTTGAACGGAATGGACAGTGTCTTGAAAGGAGGGTATAAGATGAACATCAACTAAAGCAAAACGAGGATATGGAATGTAGTCGAATTAAGTCGGGTGATGCTGAGGGAATTAGATTAGGAAATGAGACACTTAAAGTAGTAAATGAGTTTTGCTATTTGGGGAGCAAAATAACATATGATGGTCGAAGTAGAGTGGATATAAAATGTAGACTGGCAATGGCAAAGAAAGCGTTTCTGAAGAAGATAAATTTGTTGAAATCGAGTATAGATTTAAATGTCAGGAAGTCGTTTCTGAAAGTATTTGTATGGAGTGTAGTCATGTATGGAAGTGAAACATGGACGATAAATAGTTTAGAGTAGAAGAGAATAGAAGCTTTCGAAATGTGGTGCTACAGAAGAATACTGAAGATTAGACGGGTAGATCACATAACTAATGAGGAGGTATTGAATGAATTGGGGAGAAGAGGAGTCTGTGGCACAACTTGACTAGAAGAAGGCATCGGTTGGTAGGACATGTTCTGAAACATCGAGGGATCACCAATTTAGTATTGGAGGGGAGCGTGGAAGGTAAAAATCGAAGAAGGAGACCAAGAGATGAATACACTAAGCAGATTCAGAAGGATGTAGGTTGCAGTAGGTACTGGGAGATGAAAAAGCTTGCACAGGATAGAGTAGCATGGAGAGCTGCATCAAACCAGTCTCAGGACTGAAGACCACAACAACAACAACAACAACAACAACCAAAGTTTCAGGAATTTCTCCAAGTTTTGTCTTCTTTTTGTACACTCATTATGCCGTGTCAACGAAACGTATTGATCATTCACTAAATTTCTGTGTCCTCGCATTGGAAAGAAATACGTGATTCTTTTGTAAACCTAAAAAAGTTGTACTTCATTGTACAAGACCTGTACCATAATTTTATTTCTGTTCTCCCCAGGAACTAAGCAGACACACCTCATTTCTTCGATTACCTAACGAAATGTTGTTTATGTAGTTTAGCATCATGGACGTGACCTGTCCGCTCCTCGTATTGTAGTGGCTAGTGTTGCTGCCTCTGAATCATGGAGTTCCGCGTTCGATTCCCGGCCGGGACGGGGATTTTAGCTGCCCGGGGACTGGGCGTTTATGTCGTCCTCATCACTTCATCATTTGTGACGGTGGTTAGATTGGAAAGTGTAAAAATGGGGGCTTTGTACGCGCGCTGATTACCGCGCAGTTGAGCGCCCCGCAAACCAAACATCATGGATGTGACTTCATTAAGACCTTTCCTTTCTGCGTGTTAAAGACGGAAGAAAAAAGAAACTGCGTCAACTGCTGCAATGTAAATCCCAGAAACATTCTACCGTAACTGCCTTGTATAGTAAGTCGCATATGACTGCAAGTGCCGTAGCTCCAAGTTTCCCATAGAATCGAAAAACAAATACTGTTAATTATCCCTCGTTTTGCTTTTAAAATATAGATTTGTTTCATACTTGCAAAGGTGCACTGCTAATTAACTCTTCTCAAAAAATGGTTGCTCAGCTTTTATTCTGCTGTTCAGAGAGTTCATGTAGTAGATGTATCAGACCTAAGACTTCCAAAATGTGCGTTAAATGTTTTGTTCACTGCCCAGTAACATTTATTAGGAAGATAGATGTAGTACTTGTGTAAATATTCAAGATATGTATCACTTAAGTACAAATATTCTGGCAGATATTTTCGATCTAATATATTGAACAGAGGGTAATGTGATTGCATTACCTTAAAAAACTTTACATAACATTCATTCAGTTGAACAATCGGCTCTGATATCGTTTCGGTCTGCTTTCATGGGGTCCTATTTTATCTTTTGCGAACTGCGTATACCTTTCGACACTTTTCTGGATTCTGTACGCTCTGTGATTTGTTATTCCATGAAAACTGACGAATGTTGCTTTACAAATCGGGGCATCCATAGCTTCAGTTCACATCCTGCAAGAGAAAGCAGCTGCATAGTAATCATTTCACCAAGTTGAGAATCCTGAACTGGTCCGACTTTTGTAGAAATAATAAGAGACTACTCTTTACAGAAGAGCAAGTTGTTCAAATGGCTATTTCTTTGTATCTTTTGCCGAAACAAATCCCGCCACGAAATATATATGGTGACAGAGAAGAGCAAGATGGCACTAGATGAAAAACTCCATTTAGAGACTTGTCCAATTATTGTAATAAGCCCCTCAACTGTAAATACGAGCCTGTGCTATGCACGTTCTTCACTGCACACCACCGATTTCTCGGAGTAGCGCAGTCGTTAGCACACTGCATACACAATATGGAGCACAACTGTTCAAATCCGCGTCACTCATCTTGACTTACGATTTCCGTGGTTTCTCTAGATCTCTCCAGGCAAATGCTGGGATGGTTCTTTTGGAAGGGCACATCCGATTTCCTTTCCTATCCTTCCTCAGTCCGAGCACGTGTCCGTTTCGCGAAAAACAATTGAGAAAATTAAGAGAACCAGCATTTGTGACAAACTACAGACTTAATTCTTCTACCACCAACGTCCACGTATAGTTCGCGTAAGGAAAGAGAAGACTAGGTAAGAGTAATGAGGACTCTACGGGAGTACAGGGCGATTATAAATAAACCTTCGCCACAAGCGACGGCCCTCGTGAAAAACGAGAGATTGTAGAACAGTGGAACTTTGAGGAAACATTTTTAAGGACATGCAGAAGAGAAATAACGAGTAAACCCCTGAAATAAACATATATTAATTTTCAGATGAGAAACTCATATTTATTGCTTGTGTACCATACCTACGATTCAAGCTACAAACATTATTCATGTCCACGATAGTTGGCATGTGGTCGTAAGGATACCATTGCACAGTCGTTCGTAGCACTTTTAGAACAGTGGACCACGTAAGCCCATTAATATGGACTGGCCCTCAGGAAACAGGCCGGAAAGTTTTCTGTGTTAAATTTAGCTGGTAATTATAGAGAATCCTAGCCATTTTCGCAATTCTTGGCAGCCATGCTACATCGTTCTTCGAAAGTTGGCTCAGAAATATGGAAGTTCATATACGTAAATATATAAGCACTTTTAATAAAATGATGATTGAGGGGTGGGTGTCATTATTTCCAAACGCACTGAATCCCTTAGATCAGCAGTGAACTCTTTCATGGCAATGCAATAAATTTTTAGCTACCAAAAAGACGCTCCTTCTCGGAGGTGTTTAAGTGTGATCAGTAATTTTACTATAACCTTCGGAATCAAATGCATGCTGGCCAAATTGATTTACTGAGATTCGTTAATGTGCAGGCATGTGGACTGAAGAGTGCTGATATCTGTGCAATGATAAAAAGTCTCAAAATGTGCAACGTAAGTGAACGGTGTTGGTTTCTTGAAGAATGAACTGCATCAAAGACGCAGGCGTATGAACTTATATGTGTAGCACATTGTGCAATATTAAGGAGGCGTCAAGATGTATCAAACCACCTCCCTGGCGCTCTAGACATCGCCATAACAAAAAACTTCGACCAAAAGTCGGAATTAACTACAGTTCGGGGTACGTCATTAGATCACAAATTGGTAACTGCACAATTATCAAGGCTTCCACCAGCCAAGTTTTACGAAACAAACAGGACCGTGTTCGCACCTTACTTAAACAACATTCAGCCGACTAGGGACGCGTCCACAACTGATGAAGCTCCCACAGGGTGATTCTGTGGCGATGCTACATACTGCTGTTGCTAAGATTGTATAGTACGCAATCCAAACGAATAGTTCGTTGTAGAGTTTGGAATAACAGTTCAACTAATTGAATACATACCACTGACGTACTGTTTAATGACATGAGCATTCCTGGTGTATAATGTCTGTGTAGCAGTGGACTGCAGTCTCAATTTAGAATTTTAAGTGTCAACGTCGACCAGTTCTAACCAAACGGAGCTGTCCCGGTAATAGAACTATAATCCGTTCACCATAAGAATAAACCTGATGAAAACATTGAACCATGTATTCTTCCGCGTTTGCTGGAACCTCATGGGATTTCCGTTTCACGTGGGTCTGCAGCCTAGCTGTCTCGAGTACTGTCAAGTACGATAGCAAGGGTGCGTTTTGTGCTGTACCTTACACGCGCATCGACTTAACGGGACAACAGTTTTACCGGCGCATTTAACTTAGACATCACTGTCCGGTCAGCTGGTACAGCTAGCCTGCAGTGACGTGGCTAGGTGCAATACAATCGTAAAAAGAGGAGAGCAGAGGAGTAATACAGCCTCAAATGCCATTTATTTTTTAAACAGAATGAAATAATACACTGCAAATCTGTCAAAATACGCCCCTTCGACGACTAGACGAAAACCGCAACACATTATCGTTTTGTAGCTAACGTACTGTTGTAATTAAATATGAGAATGATGAAGATTCCGGTCTTAACCACAAGGTAATTTTTCTATATAAACTATGTGTAACGTAAGAGAATAGTGAAGGATTTCACCGTAAAGTTAAATATTGAAGCCAGTGAAGATATTACTTACAGTCAGTCGTCTGGTAATCTCTTAGGTCCTTCCTTATCTGATCCGATAAATACATTTTGGTTCTGGAAATGTCACCTGCTACGTTGATGACGATCCTATCAACAACAGAATCCACGAAGCCAACCAGGAGCAGCATTTTATGTCCTTCTTTTATGACGAGCCGTTCTATAACCTGCCAGCGTTCGGCAGTGACGTGTGAAAAAGCTGCATGCATTAGTCCTAGTTCGTCTGGCAGCTTCACATATTGGGTTCATATTGTAATGGTACAGCAGCAAAAGTAAAAATGCAGCATTTCTATGATGTGCTCGATGCTGTGAAAATGATTGTTTTTCATGTTTCAGCGACACTTACCTACCTCTGTGGCATAAAACGATGGACATTGTTCAAATAAAGAGGATTTGGTTTTTCATTTTTGTCTTATACATTAATTTGTTATGGTTTCTTAATCTAAACCAATTTTATGAACAGTCTTTCATAAAACATTGATAACTAAGAATTTGTATTTGAAATGGAAACAGGAATTTCCCTTCAAATATGTAATTAAAAACAAGAAGACCTGCATTATTCATGAAAAATGTTGAGTTTTATAACTACGAGATGTAGGTATTCCAAATTGAACGAGAAAAATTTTTGTTATTGCGGACATTTGTATCAACGCACTATTTAAAGCATTTGACGTAATTACATTCCGTTACGCTACCACTGCGCTGCACGTTCCATGTGGGTTTGAGTATCAAATGCCTTATATACAACTCCGGGAAAACTTAAAAGCCGATTATCTCCGTAAATTTATTAAAAACATTAAGAACAACCTATTTGTCGGCACTTTTTAAACTTCTTCCACTCGCGTGTTTCACTACGGAACCTAAAGCAGCCTCAGCTATGTTTATACTGCGCATTAACAAAGCGACAAAAAGAGCACAACGCTGCAGAGGCTGTGAATGTACACGCTTTTTGAAATAAAAACTACGTAGCTAAAGCGTGATTAAGAAAAACTTTGATGGCTGTTAATAGATTTGAATATCTCAGAGTTTCAACTAACGTAACTTAGTTAAATATATCAAATGCATAAGTAGGACCTATTTCCAAGAGCGTAACAACACCAGTGCTCGTGTGCTACGGCTTCTGACCAAACATCTCGTTTCTGTTTGTTATCAGTACGTTTATTCTTATGATCAACGGATTATAGCTGACACGATTTTCGTGTACGAGCAAGCAAATGGTCGCAACGGAAAAGCGGAAAGTTCGTACAGCACCAAATACCAAATATCCATTTAGAAGACATCTAGCTCACTATATTTCCAAGCCTGTTCCAGCCATTAAGCAAATACCACACTTACTACCACTGAGGAGGACGGCAAACTATCGTACACATACTCTCGACTTAAGAGGATACAGTGCTTTCTAGAGTGGATGAGGTGCCTCTATTGAGCACTCGGTTAGTTTCACATGAAATGAATCTTTCGCAGAAAACTGTGTGTGGAGTATAATGGGAAATGTAGCTACATCCCAATGAAGTACATGCTTCAACTACTGCTGACATCAGAGCTCCTCTTGTGTTCAGTCAGTGATTCTTGCAGTGCCTTACAGTCGACATCATTTGCGTAGGTACGTTTCACGGATGAAGCCTCCTTAATCAGAGATGGAATGTTAAGTAGAAAATGTACTCTTGAAGCATCGTCTCCCGTTGTTTCAGGAGTGTTCCCTTTAGGTCAATAAAGTGTTCAAATGTGTGTGAAATCTTATGGGACTTAACTGCCAAGGTCATCAGTCCCTAAGCTTACACACTACTTAACCTAAATTATCCTAAAGACAAACACACACACCTATGCCCGAGGGAGGACTCGAACCTCCGCCGGGACCAGCCGTACAGCCCGTAGGTCATGTCAGGTCTCTGAACAGCGCTGATGAGCACCTCTTCCCAACTGATCCCACAGGTATTCAATAGTATTCAACTCAAGGCTTCTAGCAGGGCAAACCATTCCATGAATCTTCACTTCATCCAAGAATACAAGTCTTGCGTGCCTTAGTGTAAAACCGTCATCAGTTAACGGAGAGAAAGGCATAACATGCCCAAAAAGGATTTACTCTATACACTAATGATCTGTAAACACAAAGTATATTTGTTTAAAATAGTAAATAACATATCTCTCGACGCCTCCTTGAGGCACAGCCACCATTCAAAAAATGGTTCAAATGGCTCTGAGCACTATGGGACTTAACTTCTGAGGTCATCAGTCCCCTAGAACTTAGAACTACTTAAACCTAACCAACCTAAGGACATCACATACATCCATGCCCGAGGCAGGATGCGAACCTGCGATCGTAGGACAGCCACCATTCCTTCCGAACTGTGTTAGTGTGGACCATATCTTGCTTAGGTTTTAAGAAATATTGTCAACAGCACTTGCGAGGTATATGTACCAATACATTAACAAGATGTGAAACTCATCCCCCCCCCCCCCCCATGATACACAAACCAGGTAAGAACACTGTTGTGGAAAGAACGAAAAAGGCTTGGCATATTTGCTAGAACGCAAAACCTCCAAGAATAGCGATGTTTTACTGAAGCTCGGAATTTAGATTCTTTGAATGGTTTCTACAAGTAAACTGTGTCTCAAAACCTGGTAGAAAACCCAAACATAGTATGGTCGCATGTTGAATCCACCAAAGGCAAGTAACAATCATTACCTTCACTGTGCGACAGCAATGCTAATGTTACTGATGACAATGCCAGTAAAGCAGAGGTACTGAAAACACTTTTCATATATTCCTTCTCTAAAGAAGACGAAGTAAAGATTACAGAATTCTAAAAAAGAACAGCTATCAACTTGGAGACCTTAGAAGTAGATATCATCAGTGTTTACGAAACAGTTTAAATCACATAATAAAGGGAAGCCTTCTGACCCAGACTGCAAAACAATAAGATTCCTTTCTGAGTATGCTAATGCAGTAAGTCTACATGTAGCAATCATATACAACCACCCGTTCGACGAGCTATCTTTACCTAGAGACCGGAAAGTAGAAAATGTTGCATGTAGTCGCTTGCTTTAATCGTGAATAAATGTCTGAGTGATGATAAATGTCATTATCCTTACATAAAGAAATGTATTATCTTCTCTATAACGTTTACATCGTGAGTTACACGGTGAATTTTTGTATATGAAATTGGTGAATTTACTCATGGCACTTTTGTTGTCTATGCCTGCGGTCACTTTCTGACCTCAAATTAATATTTGAATTAATAAGAATGAACCTTGAATTGCTGGTATACCCATGTACCACCCCTATAACATGAAAACAGTGGATGGTTGAGGGAGTATGAATGAGAAAACATGCGTAAGTAAGTTTACAAAAATTGTGACAAGTTTTACTAATTCTGATAAGTTCTATACAAAATAAAACCGTCAAACACAGAAAAGGGATAGTGCTTGACTGTCAAAGCATTAATTTGGGTGGAAGCTATACAAATTCTCCGCTGGCATATATGTGAATATTGCCTGAGAAATTTGTTTTTTGAGTCATTAGTTTTCTGAATGGTTTGACGCGGCCAGCCACGAATCCCTATACTGTGCCAACCTCTTCATCTCAGTGTTGCACTTGCAACCTACGTCCTCAATTATTTGTTGCATGCACTCCAGTCGCTACTTATCTCTTCAGTTTTTACCCTCTACAGCTCTCTTTAGTACTACTGAAGTTGTTCCCTGGTGTCTTAACAGATGTCCTGTCATCCTGACCCTTCTTCTTGACAGTGTTTTCCTTATATTCCTTTCTGCAGAGAACTTCCTCATCCTTTACCCTATAATTCCACAAAATTTTCCACATTCTTCTGGAGCACCACATCTCTGTTGATTCTGTTCCCTTCTGTTTCGTTTTCCTGCAGCCCACGTCTCACAACCACGCAATCCTATGCTCCAAACGTACGTTCTCACAAATTTCTTCCTCAAATTAAAACCTATCTTTTATAACAGTAGACATCGCTTTGCCGGGAATGCCCTTGATGTTAGTGCCAGCTTGCTTTTTATGTGCTTCTTGCTCCGTCCGTCAGGGGTTATTTTGCTGCCTACGTAGCAGAATTCTTCAACATGTCTTTCGTGATCACCAGTTCTGATACAAAGTTTCTTGCTGTTCTCGTTTCTGCTACTTTTCATTACTTTCGTCTTTCTTCGATTTACTGTCAATCCATATTCCATACTCATTAGACTGTCCATTCAACAGATTGTGTAATTCTTTTTCACTTTCACTGAGCATAGCTACATCATCAGTGAATCGTGTCATTGCTGCCCTTTCACCTTGCATTTTAATTCCTCTCCTAAACCTTCCTTTAATCTCCATCAGTGATTCTTCCATACATAGATCAAACACCCCTGTCGTATATCCTTTTTAAACCAAACACTTTGTTCTTGCGTCCATTCTTATTATTCCCTCTTGGCTCCTGCACGTGTTCTGTATTACCCGTCTCTCCCTGTAGATTACCCCTGTTTTCCTGAGAATTTCGAACATCCTGAACAATTTGACACTGTCGAACGCTTTTTCCAGGTCGGCAGTTAGTAGCACAAAAAAAAAAGAAATAGATGCAAACACCATGCATGATGTGGCAGCTATTCACATGTCTTTTCGTTTATGACGTTACATCTTCTGAACTATGATTTGTAAGTGGTTCTTACCCCACAGTGATTGTTGACTGACAGTTGAGATTCATGTACCAAGTTTGATTTAAATGTGTCCTGCGTTTTAGGAGAAATGTGGACCATATGTACACAGACATATACATATACATGTTTCTATAATATGTAAGGATTCTGTGTTGATGTAGGACTGCAGCAATCAATTTAACGCAGCAGTCCCGTAAGGTGGTCTGGTATCTGCGCTTAAAGGCGAAATTCTGGTGCCAGTCTTCATCCTACCACTTTTCTGTGTCAAGAAATACTGTCGTAGTTGGATATAGGATGTTAGAGGTTCTCGTTACGTGTTATTTACCGCGGAGTGCTGATATTTTGGTACATAATTTTTTTCTGAAATCTCATCTGTTCGGGGCTGATGCCATCCTCTCTTGCTAGTGTGTTGTCATTGATTCATTGAATTCATTCATTGAATGATGTGTTCTATGGTTTTTCCTAAAATGGTGAGGAGGCTGACCACCTGTAATTTTCTGTTCTTCTTAGATCCTTGTTTGGTTTCCACCGTGGATCGATAGAAAAATGTCGCATGTCTAATAAATCGCATTTCTTATTAGATCAGGTCGATGGTTGGGTCCTTTCACACCGTTATTGAGGCAAATGGCGGCACGAAATAGGCACCGTGTCAGAGATGCAGGCCACTGAGGACAAAATTATGCTATGGTGTGCACTGAGGTTTCCATGGGATCTGTGGTGGTAACCGAAGGCGTAGTTATAACAGTGAACTACTTCAACATTTCTGTGGACCATCTGCCTCACTTCGAGCTTCAAGTCTCCCCCTACGGCGATGACATCTTCCAGCAGGATAACTGTCCGTGTTTACGGGTCAGAATCGGACTATAGTGGTTTGAGGGGCATTATAGTGAACTCACATTCATGTATTGGCCAGAAAATGTGCCTGAAAAAAATGGTTCAAATGGCTCTGAGCACTATGGGACTTAACTGCTGTGGTCTTCAGTCCCCTAGAACTTAGAACTACTTAAACCTAACTAATGTAAGGACATCACACTCATCCATGCCCGAGGCAGGTTTCGAACCTGCGACCGTAGCGGTCACGCGGTTCCGGACTGTAGCGCCTTTAACCGCACGGCCACTCCGGCCGGCAAATGTGCCTGATCTTCACCTACTGGAACACATATCAGGAGCTAGCTGCTTGCCTGTAAGCCACCATCCCGTAACTTGTGGAAATTGCTTGACCTGTGCACGACATCTGGTGCTACATACTTCTGGAATCTTGTCAAGGACACGCAGAAAAGTGGAACAACACGCCATTAAATAGGAGGGTCGTAATATTTTGGCTCATTGGCGTATGTTACAGGAGAAAATTTGGGGTGAAGGTGCCTTCACAAGCTAGACGACCATGGTGAGTTGTATGAAATCATTTTCGGACTAAAAGCCGTCACATCAGTGTTTCTTTCTAATATTATCCCCATGGCGTCACTCTTCCACGATTCTCGATACTTTATTGGTATGCTAGGTAAGTACTTCCTCCTAGGGTTTCAGTCATTAACTCCATATGTGGTCTGATAGAGTATTCGAAACCCACGTCTTGTCAACACCTGTTTCTGGTACATTTTTCAGCACTGCATCATTTTTCCAACATTTTGTCTTTTTGAGTTAAGATGGTCTTATGAGGCATTTTTTTGCCCATTGACTCATTGGAAGAGTCTCCATTTCTTATTCCACCAGTGCCACTGGTTCTCAACATAATGCATTCAATATTTCTAGTCTGCGAATGCATACTTCGTGTGTTCCAGAAATAGTTTGTCATGATTTTTTTTCTACTGTGCCAAGATTTATGACTCCCAATTTTTGTCATCTTTCTTTTCTGTGTATTTCACGTTGGAGGTAGGAAAAGTCTCACGTTTATTTAGCCACCCAGCATGTCCATCTGGCAGACATTCCGTTGTCTCAGTCTGTGGGGCATGGGTCTCCGGGGCCGTGGGACGGCGGGACAAGGGGGTGGGGGGCTTAAAGTGGAAATTCGTTCCACCGGAGATTAAAAAGCCCTTCCCTTTAGACTAGGAGTTGATATGCACTACAGTCTGATTCGAGTTAGTAATGATGCCCAGGTATAGATGGATTGTCCATAATTTTATCTGGTTTTAATAGGAAATAAGTCAGAAGTCAATCACTTTCGACAAGCCGGCTTTTTGTTTATTAGGAAGCCATTTGTGCTATGTTTGAATGGTCCTTCGACACGAACCAAACAGAGAAGCACTAGAGAAATAGTTGGCGGAAGTTTCTGTCAAACTAGCGTTACTTTGCTATAAACCCAAAACTGTGCACATAAATAGAGGAAGGTTGGCTATGAAAAGTAGTATCCTCTACACAGTCGGCCATTAACGTGAAGGGTTAAACCACCTCCTCAGCAACAACTCTGTCTGACTGTGAACAAAGGCACGATGTGTTTACATGAGCAATATAGTCACTCTCCATGGTTCAAATGGTTCAGATGGCTCTGAGCACTATTGGACTTAACTTCTGCGGTCATCAGTCCCCTAGAACTTAGAACTAAGTAAACCTAACTAACCTAAGGACATCACACACATCCATGCCCGAGGCAGGATTTGAACCTGCGACGTAGCGGTCGGACGGTTCCAGACTGTAGCGCCTAGAACCGCTTGGCCACCCCGGCCGGCCACTCTCCATGCCACATGGTCCTACTTTTCAGCTAGCGAGTTCAGACTTTTAATTCACTGCACCAGATATGTCGATAAAAGATTGCTGGTTGGTTGGAAAAACACATAATGATTTTGTTGCTCGCTAGTTGTGACAATCAGATCATCGGGTGCAATCGAGAGAGATAGCAATGGTGGCACATGGCAGCAGAATCTGGCTGATTACGTCAGCAGTGGCGTTATAAGACGGCTTAATCATTCATGTAGCTCCATTCTTCATAATTTTATTGGTATTTGTATGCCCTTACAGTACTCCCAGGTCTATTAACGTAACGAATAGGTTACTGAGACGATCTTTTCATAATTCTTTATACTACTTGAAAAATGCAGAAGTAATACCAAATAATGCCTACTGTCAAGATAGGAAATGAATTACACGCTCACTTCTTTTTGTATTTTTCTGCTCATTCGACATAGAAGCGTAGCAGTGAAAGACAGCAGTGGAATACAAGCCTTCGCCACAACACACAGTGTGTTATTAACTGCCGCTCACATCCAGTGCGCAGGCAACCGAGTACTGGAAGTTTATTTGGTGAGATTCGGCCAGAAATGCTTTTCCGTAGAATAGTGTAGGGGCCGCGGTATTTATTAACTTTGCGAAGTTAGTCAGTTTGGTAGCTGATGACTGTACTTAGTTGTCTGATATTCAGGATGCACTTTGCCAATGGGAACTGTGTTTATTCTTCTGACTTCACTTTTCATTAGCACTTTCTGATACGTTCCTTGCTTTACCGTTGGCGACTTTCATTACTTGCTCCTAAAATCGGTACCAATATCGGACATAATTTGTTTTTTAACTCTGAATTCGTTGTTACCTTGTTACGGACTTGAATGCACATCAAGGGAAATAAATGACATTTTTAAGACTGTGTGCTTTTATTCGCTAGTTAAATGCCTGCCTTAACTGAAATGTGGTGTGGTTAGTTGGTTGACACGTGTATTTCATGCTTTACTATTAACTGTTAAAGGTGGGCCTAACCCAGTTAAATTCAGATTTAATAAGATGTTATCTGTTGCGCCACTGTTTCATTACCTTTTAAAAGCAAATTTCCATGATTTCGTACAGAGCTTTATTAAATTTTTTCGTTCACGGGGACATTAATTTTGCATCTCAGGGATAACCATTACTACAATAACAACCACCCCATCCCACAGTATGAAGGAGTACCACCTCACAGCGTGAAGCAGTCGGTGGATCGGATGCGACAGTAACTGCGTGCTGACATCGAAGTTTCGGTTCTACATCTACGCCCATGTAGTGTTGTTTGCAGAGAATAGACGTAGATGTAGACGTAAATCCGAAATTGCGACGACAACTCAGAGTTACGATTTCAACCGATCCACCGACTTCTTCCTGCCACTGTTGAGGTAATCTGCCACATTCTGCTGCCTTGTACCATCATTAGTATTACCTCTGTGTGTGGTTTTCCTTAATTGACTCAGTTTTGTTTACACGTCCAGTAATAAATTTCTTATGAGTCACACACTATTGCCATTAGTTTCAGTACCTTCTTAAGCTGTTCATTTTGCGAGCTTCATTGTTGATATGTTTGTGGTTCTTTATGATAACTACGAAAAAAACAAGCGGAAAATAAGAATTACTTCAACTGATCGATAGAAGAAGAGAGAACTAAGTGCAGCCATATAAATGACTTAGAAATGAAATAGTTTCGGAAGTCAGAGTCAAACAGCTACAAGAAAACCTGAAGAAATAAAAAAAGAAATGGTCGCCAGAAATAATATATCAATATACAGAAAATTCAAAACAACCTTTGGAGAAATTAAAAGGAAAAGTATCAACATTAAGACTGCAATCTATTGTTAAACCCCTCAGCCAAGGGAAGATAGGTGGAGAGAGTCCACTGACCAGAATCACTGGCCCGACGACGTGGTATAAGAAATGGAAGCCGATATGTAAGACATAGGAGATCCCGTATTGGGCGCACATAATACCTTGGCCGCTAGATGCGCAGTCGGTTGGGGAAGCTTTGGGAGAGCGGCAGTGATAGGGGACAACTCTCAAGTGCTGTAGGGGAAATATCGAGCTCTGGAGGGTAAGTGCTGTCCATAGTTGAAGCCTACGCTTAGCTTTTCTGTAAGTATTAAGAGGTACTTCTTCCCGCCCACACTTGTATGGTGACCATTCAAAAAGATCTACAGTCCACTCAGCTTCTGTTAGCCTCAATAGAAGAATTCCGCCCAAACTCGAAAGTCGGCGATTTATTTTCACCTGGCTTGTTAACCTCTTGTAGCTTTCAGAGAAGTGTCGTGAGTGGCGGATTTTAAGTAAAAGCTAGACATTTCTCTGGTTGTCATGTCAAAATCTTTTCTCGAGATTGGTGATAGATACCTCTACCCAAATCTAATTGTTAGACTCAATGTGTCAGCTAAATTTCATACGCAACAACATATTATGAAATATGCACCAAACGCAAAATCATAGCGACCCCTATTTTTCGTCGCAATCTTTTCCGAATTTCGCGGAATGTGTTATTTCCGCGTAAATATCACAATAACTATTACCATTAACGAAATCATGGGCACATCATCACGAACCTGACATATAAAGCTATCAGCAAAGCAAATATGATTTTTTTTACCGAATAGATTCTGTAAAATCTTTTGGGAAAGACTGCAGGGCTCGCGCCTCGATTCTGTCATCGCCGACCCGCCGAAAGGTGGAAACACTTACCGCCCATCCTGTATGAACAAACGAATGAACTCGCTCAGTGCTTTGAACGAAAACTTGTCACTGCGAATCGGCCACCCTATCTTGCATGGATATATATCAGAGTTTTGAAATAGTTGCGTTCATATAAAGCAGAAGGGATTTGTCAAATCACTGGAATGAAATTGTTGTCGATGGGACATTAAACATAATCTCCCTTCCTTCTGTCCTTCCTTCCTTCCTTCCTTCCCTACCACCAGCATCAAACTCTCACTAACACTTAGTTTTACGCTGTTCTGGAATCTTTGTCCTCGAAACTAGGCAATCAGAGACCAAAGAAGATGATGCTTGCTTATAATGGCATGTTCTGGACAGCCAATGGGAAATGAGAAAAGTATCTCCACACGCAATATGTTATCAGTTGAATTTAAGCCTTATTGTACAACAACAGGTATCAGTGTACTGACAGAAACATTACAATGTGTCCACGTTTGAGGTGACCACTGTTTACATCTCGTGCCTGGTTTTGAATGTGGAGAATTATACGCTAGAAGGCACTGCAAACTTCGCATTGTTTTATAATGTAATACGATGCAGTGCCAGGGCTCTCCATCTAATATGTGGAGGGTAAGTTTTTCATCATGTATGGTCGATATTGGAAGATATTTGTTGGCAGCAATAGAAAAGTGTGAGAAACTCAGTAGTTGATGTTGCAAAGAACGGACCAACGTTTCTCATAGAAGATCTTTTGACAAAGAAAAATTTGACGATTTGTTACTGGATATTGTGAGAGACGTTTGGGCAACAAGGAGCCGTCAACTGGGTTATGAAATGCACAGTATCACTAATGCCACTTGCAGAATGTGGGTGGAAACAACATGTGCAAGTTATGGGCACCAAATACATTGTGCCCAGAGCTCTGATCTATAAATGGATTACCCAGCTCCATACTTCATTGCGTAACATATTACAGTTTGTAGCGCTAGACATGACGCCCATCTCATGACACATTCAATAGTTCTCTATCAACTCGTAAGCTGCAATTATACAAAATCATCTAACAGAACATTATTTACTGCCACCCTGGTAGAATGATGTATGTTACCAACTGTTGAATCCAGAGTCGCTGCCACAGTAGTTGATGATTGTACCTGTTGCCTGCCAGAAGTCTAAATTTCAACATGACAGTGCACCAATTAGTTGTATGTTAGTTTCCGTTAGCAGCTTAGCAATAGCCACACTCATCATTGGTCTGTAAAGAAAAGTCTTATCCTATGTCTCTAATGGGTCTAAACAGTTTTTGATGTTGCTAAGCAACAGTCATATATTAAGTTTTAAATAAACACACCACCGTTTGATTGTATTGCTGTTTAATTACATCCCAAGTTTCGGACTTTATGTCATTTACAAGTGATTGAGTTTATGTCATTAACATATACTGCACGACATCAAGCTTAAAATTGGCCACAACTTACGAAAATATTGTCTCCCGAAAATATTGACTCCCTGGTATGTCATGGGGAGTCAATATTTTCTTAAATGGAGGCGTGTTCATTCAAAAGTCTAATGTATGTATTCCCTAATAGAGGTACACGAAGTCAGTGATATGTGAACCCTGTGTAAAGACTCAAGTTATATTGATCGGACCACATCTTTCTCGCTGATTGCGGACAAAACACAGGTCAATTCAAAGTCAATTAGAATTATGAAATATAAGCAGTTTTAAACAGGTGCCTAAAATGTATTGCTCATTAGCCTGAAATATTCAATATCACACACTGGTTCCACGTTTCAGAGTTGTATAGCTTTCTCTAGAATTTGCATAATTTTTTTACTTTAAATGTTTGGATATCTTTAGGTCTATGCCTGCCAACTATCTCCACAACGCTCACAATTACGTTGATCTGTTAGTAGATAGGATGGAACCCTACACAGAATTTAGAAATGAGTGTGCATAATTACAGTATCTCTGAACTCAGGGCAAATCAAAATCGCTCCTTTACACACCCTCTACAATACCAGGGAAATCTATAATACCATTTTAAAACTTCCAGAAAAATCAATTGAAAAGTTTCCAAAGAGCGGAGTAAACTGACTGAAAACATGAAACACAATCGCGTGCATTGTACGGTTCTATGCCGCACTAATTCTCCGTTTTGTTCTACTGTGTATATAATTCAATTAGCGTGATCTCCATTTGCATTAAAGAGCCGATTTATGTTATCAGTTCAACCGTGGTATGGCTCAGTACGACATATTAAGATTATTAACTATTATTTCAGTGACAATCTTAACCCTACATCTCTTGTAGATATCCTGTTACGAAACCAAACAGCACAGGAGAAATGGTTCATATGGCTCTGAGCACTATGGGACATAACATCTGAGGTTATCAGTACCTAGACTTAGAACTACTTAAACCTAACTAACCTAAGGACATCACGTGCATCCATGACCGAGGCAGGATTCGAACCGGCTACCACAGCAGCAGCGTGGTTCCGGACTGAAGCCCCTAGAAACGCTCGGCACAGCGGCCGGCCAAACAGCAGAGATAAATATTAACTGTTGCTTCGAATGAGGAAGTTAACTGAAAGGAAATATTATAGCGTGTTCAGAAAGATGATTTGTTTCTTCTACAAGTCATGCTTTAGTTGTAGGATAAAACTACCAACAGCGTCAAATTGCCTATAATCTCAACTATGACACATGCCACACACTTAACAAGAGCCTAACTCAGAAAGAAGTATGTCCTCCGTGTAAAGATGAGTATTACGGAAACTGCAAGAGTATCCCCTCTGTGGTCCTTCCAGCGGATAAGGGTAACATCGCTATGCTGTTGTCACACATCTACAAACAGAAATTGTACAGTCTCTTGAGCGTACAAAAAGACGATGAAGAAAGTCGGCATTGTTGAAGACGTTACGAAAATATTAATACTAAATAGATGTGTACCACTCTGATTGTATGGTCCTCCGAAAATCCGAAAGTGAGGTGTACCATCAAGGCCAGATGTAAACAATATTAGCGCATCTTGGTTCGTTACTGAGACTTTTTGTGGAAAAATGCTTTCATCATATATGTAATTCTGAATGCGTTAATGAAGAATGAAGGCTCTAGGACTCAATGAATCCAATCTGACGTTCTGATAATGCCTCACTCTTTGTTAAAGCCCTCTCATGGAATCGTTATTACACTTCACTGGTAAAACATATATAACAACAGTGTTCCATTACGCTCCATCACAATACTTCTTAATCGACAGTGAATATTTTGAAGAAACTGGTGGTGTTACAATGGGTAGCACCTCGCCCATCTGGTAACAAAGTATTTGATGGAAGAATTTGAGAAAAGAGTGCTGATGCTGGTGAAACATAAACCAAATGTCTATGAATGTACAAAAGAGACTTGTGATGTCGCTCCAAAATGGAGAAAAGCTATCATGACTTTTACATACAAATTCTAACCATGAGAATTCCTATTTATGATGGAAGTGGAAAAATGTGGCTGTCTACTGTTTCTAGATGCCATAGTCAATTGGAAAGTGATTGAGACATTAGAGTAATTCATTTAGAATGAGCCTTCCAAAACGGATCTGTATTTTTAGGTGTCTAGCTGCCACGACCTATCAAAACTATATCTGATCTTCGAAATCTGGTGCACAGATTGCATGATGTATCCGATGGAGACAACCTTGGAACTTCTACTATCTATATTCAAGCGAAATTAATTTTCTTCACACTAGATTACCACAGTTTTAAAGCGATTTAAACGTGAACAGTCGTAAGAGAGTGAGGCAAAGGAGCCGTTCAGGTCCAGGATGTTCCTCATGTATGTGAACTACATTTCACCTAAATCAGGGAGGGACCTAAAGAAAATGTAGAGTAAGCTTCCAGCCACTTACATAGATCTTTGCTCATCTTGGCTCTCTAAAGGATGACATGGGTTCCTTGAAAGCCTAACTCTACAGAATACCACTTCAATGCGGTCAGACCACACACGCAATGAATGAAAGGTGCATGAAATATTGTCGCCATGCTCGCCTTTCACAGCATAGTGTGTCAGCTATAGCTGACCATTGTACCTCCACATATCACTAAGTAGATTAACCTGCTACAAGATATCACCATGACATCCTTCTGTTAGTCAATTACCAAGAGGTATTGGCGGGTGATCTCACCAATTCTGGCGGTCAGTTCCATAAGGCTCTCTGTGGACCAGTGGTTCACGCAGGTTCTGCATGCAATAACACAGTTACGCCTGCTCCTGTTCACATCGTTGCAATATTCGACAGACAGCTCTGAGTTCGACAGAGAGCTTGCAACGGCACAAAAAATGCTGATTAGCAATATAATTAAAATTGGAGTGTAAAGAGTGGTACCCTGAAAGACGAATCCAAATCGCGTAGTATATTGTTATTTTGAGATCACTTCCGTCCATAATTTGAGTGATGTTTATTTAATTTCAGTTCCTGTAGCGTCAAATACAGCTGGTTCTGTTTACTCTTATCTCGTCAATGGACTTTGTTTACCGCTAGGGTCGACAAAATTTAGTGAATAATTGAAGTTGTAATTCGGTAACTTTGCTAGAATCGGCAGCGACACACTACTCCTACACCAGAACGTTCAGCAGTTTTTTGCTGTCGAGGCCGCTCACGCGGCAGTCGCCCAGAAAATCGAAGACCACTGACCTTGTTCCGTGCGTTTTACAACGTATTTCTCTGTCACTTGGCTCAGTTTAGCGTTAGCGAGTTATTCACATTTGGCCGAACACAGTTACTAAACAACAAGTAGTAAACTATTATGGCACAGAACAGCAAGTGGCGGATAAGAAATTTTATTAAAACTGATTCACCCCGCTACAAGTAAACTGCGGTAACGACAGAGGTAGAGACAGAATCAGGAAATAAGCGGTATATCGCAAGTGAATCAGACCTCAGCACTTTACAATACCTCGCAGAGAGAGAGAGAGAGAGTGAGAGAGAGAGAGAGAGAGAGAGAGAGAGAGGGAGGGAGGGAGGGAGGGAGAGAGAGAGAGAGAGAGAGGACAAGCTCAGTAGAAAATAGCACAAAAGAGAAAACCAGCGTAAATGTTACATGAATATCCGTTAGCTTACAACAGATATCCAAAGAAACTGTACCTATTTCATGAAATCCAGTGTCAGAGAACCTACACATCTGTTAAGAGCCTGTTAGGTGAATATAGGAGAATACGAAGGACACATGTGGTCATTATGAACCGAGCATCGCATCATAGCCTCATGTAAGCTCCCTTTAAAAACTCGAACTCTCCAGCTCTCAAAGAGTTGATCTGTGGGATCTGTAGAACTCACAGTAATGACACTCGATTCCATGATAACGATACTGTAGAGAATCTCTATCTTAGATACGCCGGAGCAGTCTGCGAACCAGCCCAAGATGTACATGAGACGACGGTCTTCGCCTGATGAACTTCGTACTGTTCTCCACCAGCCACTGCCGATGGAGAAGCTGACTGCCTTCTGACAATAACACATCGTGGAGTGCTGACAGCACCGAACTACAGTGCAGAATCCGACAGCAACGCCTTGGGGCGCTCCACGTTTCTGTTCAACACTTAGGCGCTACCGGTTGCTGAAACCTATCTGGCCGGTAGGAAGGAGATCGACCTACCACTACAACTACTGACACCACGGCATTGCGAAAGGGTCATCGAGTGTCAACATAGAATTTGGAATGGGATCGAGTACACTGCAACTGCTACGAGACAATTTGTGCTGGATCATAGCCGCGCCTGCTTCTCGCTGCAGCGTGAGGTCGGTCACTCTTCGCCTCGGCCTGCAGATGAGGAGCTGACTCTTCACCTGTCACCAGGAATCCAACACACAGCTGAATGAGGCATCGGCTACAAGGCCAGTGTGGTCCAGAAAGTAAGTTCCGATCGGTCGCAAAATGGAAACCACAGTGAATAGCAGAAACGTTTTATTTGCAACAGATAGATACACCTTCCATCTACTTCTCTACATAGTCGCCGTTCCAACTTCGAGTTTTGTCGTGGTGCTGTATCAACTTCCCAGTAGCATCGTCATAGAAAGCAGCCGACTGTGCTTTCGGGCAGTTATCTGCACTGGTCTGCAGCACGTTGTCTGTGGAAAACTTTTGTCTTCATAGCCAGCGGTTCTTGTGAGCAGAGATGAGACTCAGGGGGAGCCAGTTGCGAATTGTATGGGGGGGTGATCAAACATTTCTCATCAGAAACGCTGCAGGAGCATCTTCATTGCCCTGCACTGTGCGGCCGAGAATTGACATGAAGAGGGAACTGCTTGACAGTTGTGTTCTGTGCGCTGCATGACACAGGCGAATTCTCATACTTGCCAGAAGACGTTATTCCCTACGCATCTTCACGTGCTCACTGTTTGCTCAAAATTGAAAAGAGATACGCGACACGTTCGACGAGCGCACTAGAGACACTGCCAAACACATCTGTGCAAAACTTTACCGGACTTTCCCAGTGGTTTCCTTTTCGCGACTGATCGGAAATTACTTTCTGGACAACCCTTGTAAATTAAACTCTGACATTGTTTTAGTAGCGTGAGAGACACTTCATTGGTACCCAACTAATATTCTGACTTCATGCAGAAAAGTCTTCACTTGGCCTTTCTGTAAGGCTTTTTGACACATGTTCCTACAGAAAATATTTCATTAGGAAAGGGGAGCAAAATAAATTGGAAATGGAACTTTGTCATAGGTCATAGAAGCACAGCCTTGAGTAGGGATTCGATCCTTGGAAGAACACTGTCCCACTTTACGTCCAGAGTCGTACTTCCTACCTTACACACTCTCCTGTGCATTTTGCATTGAATCAGTAGTAGTACTAGCAGACAGCCTCAGCATCCCCTGACGACAGGGTTGAATACTTACCAATGTTTATCCACTGTAAAGGATTGGGTAATTCTATCTAGATCGGCCGCCAGCTCTGAAGGAGCTAATTTTGTTTCACATTTCGGAAAGAGACATGAACGTATTGACATTTGAAAATTGAATTATTTTTAGCAAATTTTAGATAACTGTACTGACTTGTCTGACTGAAAAGTTACCTGCACAGATGAAAATTAATGTGGTAAACAAGGTGGAAAATTGAACTGAAATTTTACTGTTATTAACAGTCTTGCTACTAATGCTGTACTATTGTAAACCAAAAAAACATTGAACTGATTTTAGCTTTATAATATTTTGCAATTACTTTTGTAATCAAATGAAGGATAATTTCAAACAAGTGACCTATAAAAAAGCGACCACGTTATCTTTGCAGTACTAGAGCTACTCCGAAGAAACATGATGTATGCAACGACAAATTTTCATCTTCATTCTGTGCTACAAAAATACTTGAAAAGTAGCACTGGTATTTAAGCTGAAACTGCATTAGGAAAGAGGGATTCTGTTTAAGGTAAAGTAACATTACAAGAATTTCAATAATCTGATCTATATTACTATTAAATTGAAGAGAAATTTTAATCATTAACTGGCTGTTTCCTGAACGGATCTGAAAGTCGTTCAACAGAAGTTTTCTGTCTTGCTTTTTGTCGTTACAAGCTGAAACGCTGTAGGTGAGACGGAATGGCAGTTGGATGATGTATCTACATCTCCGTACTGGCGGTCATTGTTAAATGGACGCGTTTCTGCGTTTCGGTACCATTGCGCCGTTGTTAGGCGCATGTCATGTTGCCATCTGTTCAGTCGGAAATTCTAGCATCCTGACAGCTTCCTGTCATCCAATACTGCTATTATCAGTTTTGATATTACTAACATGTAAACAAGCACTCTTAACATTTTTGGACAAGAATATATTCAACTCGCGTTCACACACGTGCAGCTACCATAACGACGATCTGTCACCTGACTAGTGCTTCCGATCCATGCCTTCGTTCACACTTTCAGTACATGGCACTAAAAACGAGCAAGGGCACTCTAGTCTAACGCTTGTACCTTGATTTATTAGTTGAAAAAAAATTAAAACAAAGAAAGCTCAAATCTCTTACGTTTTCAACAAAACAATTACTAAACGAGTTAATATATTTAACAGAAATCGTACTCACCACACCGATGTCTTGATATGAAGTCACAGCTTGCACTGGTGCATGCTTATGGGCAGTATGAAAAATTTCTTGCACCCCAGTCACTTATTATGGAAAATTTAGAACTCAAAGCCAGGTTATGTTATATATGCCTCACTTCTTGATGAAATATTCACCAAGAAGTTCAAAATTGTTCAAATGGCTCTGAGCACTGTGGGACTTAACATCTGAGGTCATCAGTCCCCTAGAACTTAGAACTACTTAAACCTAATTAACCTAAGGACACCACACACATCCATGCCCGAGGCAGGATTCGAACCTGCGGCCGTAGCAGCAGCGCGGTTCCGGACTGAAGCGCCTAGAACCGCTCGGCCACAACAGCCGGCACCAAGAAGTGCTCTACAAAAAAACAACTTGCTTTGGATCAGAACACGAGCATTACAAGCTGACATTTTCCTATAACATGATATGTCCACTACAACTTCCTTTTAAACATATTTCTTAATCATTACCTTCTTATTCCAAATATTGATACACTCGTTTTACACATAGCACCTCTTCACAACATAGGTTATTCCACGATTTTTCATGGAATGTTGTTAATAAATTCAAGTTATTAGAATTTTTCTTAAATAACTTACATAATGTCACTTAGATACACATAATAAACGTTTTCCAGTATTGTATTTGCAAATGAACGCAGATTTTTCTCATGTGGGCGATGCACTCTTTGAGCACCTTCCACCTCTCTCCTGTCTTTTTGCACTCACATCACCTCCACTTCTTTTTAGTATGTCTTCTGTTCACTCTTTTCACTTGACCATGACATTAATTCCCTTTTTGCATCCAAGGCTTAACATGGAGTACGGTTTCTGATATGGGCACTCACTTATTTGGGTTTCGACATTCTGTAAATTAGAGAACCCTTTTACAATATGAACAGGACATTTAAACTGACTACAAATTAAACACATATATGTAATATTCACTCTCTGCTGTTAATACTTGACATCTAATTGATTAAAATGTCTAGTTTTTCGTTAATTTTACTATATTTAAGATAAGTTGCCTGATCTCTCGGTTTATAGTGTTTTAGGTTAACGATATTCCTAACATCCAAGTGTCTGCAAGTTACTGGGTATTCCAGATAACACGTATTTACATTTGGTATGTACCCTTTATTGATTGTTCCATTATATATGAATTTTAAATCTCTTATTTCAATTTTAATTTCACAGTACTTCCTGTGTGTTTTCACTAGGATGAGATCTCATATTTTAAATCTTGGCATTTTAACCTTTTTATTCATGACAATGAATACTTGACCCACCTTGCCTTTGCATCTTTTCTCTGAATATTATCTTTTCCGAATTAATATATTACTCATTGTAGACAGGAGACTCTAGTATTTTGAGAATACGAACATGATCCAAGTAGTCCAATTACACAGAAAATAAGAATATATCCTAACTAGACCACATTTTTATTCTCAAAATACGTTTAGGCTATGGACACCCACAAAAATAAAATTTAAAGAACTCTGTTACTTCGTCTATCGAATTCCTAGATCATCTTTCTTTCAGGACCTCTTACAGAGTGCAACCATGCTCTCGTTTAGGATTTAATTTATCTTTCCCCTTAAATCTCACACATCTATTCCATGTCGTTTGTGGTTCCTATTACAATACGTCCTATACATTATGCCTATCTGCAACATGTAACATTTAGCCATAGTTTGTCGGATGCTATGCTGAGATATGGACTATTTCCACTTCTTGCTCGGCATTTCCTTCTCACCCTTTCTCTGAACATAATATAACCCCCCTTATCTGAGTGTATCCTCTTCAGTGTTCCTATATTCTGAAAATAGTCTCTAACCATTTTGTTATAAAGCATCTTTGATGCAGCCTTCTTTCTGGCATATAGTTTTATATATTTGGAAAATAGATGTACAGCAACAGATATATAAACGAAAGCTACCGTTGTCTTCTGTCGTAGACCAAAAATATCCACAGCCTCGATTTCTAACACCTCCTTGTATTTTTTGCCTGCATTGACCCTCCGCAGAGCCCAATAGCCCATGCTGTTGAATGTTACAGATTCTAAGATTTTTCAGTGTATTTCACTGCTGCAGAGTGACATATGCTAGGTGAAAATTATCAGTTATTGTTTGTGTGTGCTGTGTGGGTCAACATACTCGCCATGTCTCTAGAGTATTTATCTTCTGTAAATATCACATCCCGGCATCAACATTGTCATATTTGACCCCAACATAATTGAGTATATTATTAGCATTCTGATGCCTCCAAATGTCTGTGCATATTTCTTTTATCCTTTCCTTTCCCTCCACGTCTCTGAAAGAGTTTATTTCGAAGGACCATCATTATCCTTCATCGCTTCAGATACTTCACTGCACTCTGGCAATCGTGACAGAGCATCAGCAACTGGACGCTCTGCGCCCATGCCGCACCTGATTGCCATGAGGAATTGCTATGAAAACAGAGATAATGGAACCAAACTGTTATGTAGCTATCGATAGTCGTTCAGGAATATCAAGGCTGTATGATCGGTGTGGATAATAGTTTTGTTCCACTTAAGAAATTTAGGACCTTCCAGGAACCCCAGACTATGGCAAGGGTCTGTTTTTCCGATACTGTGTAATTACGTTCATATTTCGTGAGAGATGGAATTGCAACTTGCCGACAGGTACCTTTATCCTCAGCCTCCGTCTCATGTAAAACAGACCCCCCAGAGCCATAGTCTCAGCTATCTGTAGCTTTACGGTATGGTTCGCTGGTATCCAGATGCAACAACTCAATGTTCTCAGATAAACTTTCAGCTTTTAAAATGCCACATATACTTTCATCAGTCTATACATATACTCCACTTTCCTTCAAGAGACAATTCAGGAATGTGCTCGTATATGCTTGATCGGCCATCTACTTACGAAAGAAAGAGCATAGTACAATAAATGACTTTGGCTGTTAGCGAGTCCTGAGCACTGAACAATTTTGACTGGGTCCAAATTTCTCTGGATCTTTCTGCCTATATCTTGGGCTGTAAATAACTGCCCCAGAAATGTTCTCTCTTTCCTGACAAATTCACACTTTCTTAATCTGAGAGCCATTCTTCTCCTAATTGGATCTCTGAATGCGCTGTTGATTAGTATGAAATTTTCCTGACAAATCGCTGTCGCCACCATTAGATTAACAATGTATACTATTATTTACGACCAGAGTTCACTGCCCAAGACATTGTAAAGTGCACATATAAGTTTCTAAGCCTTAGTATTCAGCTTGAATGGAACCGCCATATATATATATATATATATATATATATATATATATATATATATATATATATATCGCTGAACAGGAGAGCTGTAAAGTTTTTTGATTATGCATCCAACGCCAACTGCGAAAACCCTGTCATCAAATCAACACTGAACATAAATTTCACCCCACTAAATCTTTGCAAAAGATCTTCCATATTCTCATGATGGTCGGGCTTCCTCCTCATGCTACCGTCCTTTTTTCCCAACAGTTACTAAGAGGTTGTTATAAGTACCATTTCTTGTTTCTATTACTCCACATTCGAGCATGTGATCTACTTTCTTTTGTGCTGCACCCTTTTTAGCTAATGGTGCCTTGAAGAAAGGTTGTGCTCAGTAACTTTTCAATGACGTTCATATCCAACAACATTCTGTGGCCTGTCTGAAAACACGTCTTTATTCTCCTGTAATATTTGTAACAATCTCTCTTGTTGCATTTCAGAAAACGTATAGGTTTTATCCAAAACCTGTCCTAAGTTGGGCTTTATCCCTATATCGTTCCACATCCTCCATACTGGCTATGACTCATATCTCAGTCTTAAACAAGAATTCCCTTTCTTTTCATACACTAAACATTTCACCTGGCTCTCTAACATCCTAGTTGCTTCAAAAACGATGTCCACCTATTTCCCCTCTGCATGATATATGATAGCTCTTCAGCGATAGTCTGTTATAGCTCTTCAAATGCGATGTCCACCTATTTCCCCTCTGCATGATATATGATAGCTCTTCAACGATAGTCTGTTATAGCTCTCTGTTTTTTCAACCATTTAATCCCTAGAATGACTTCTAGGATTCTATTACCATGAAAAATACATAACTGTCCCCGCATCTAATAATACTTGGTACTTAATAGGTTTGCTACTCTTCCCCGTGGCACCTTAACATCCACTACTGACTTTATCTGAATTCCAGATTTATGCCTGGTCAGTTCGAAAAATATGGAAACTATGGTTTGTAACCCAGTGTCTTCCATCCGGTTTTCTTTATTGCACCATCTAGCCTACCTATATCAAATTCATTTGCAGTGGTTTTCTGCTCCTTCTAACTTCTTGGATAATTTGATTATTCCATCAAAATTTTCTCATTAGAGTGTCTCTTGTGCAGTTAGTGGGAGGCTACTTTCTCTCATGCTCATTGCTATGGTGGTGGCTTCAAGAGTAGCGCTGTGGGTCTCGTGTTGGCCCCCCATGACGCATTCTGCGGTGAGATGTGGAAAGGAGTTGGCTGTAGTGTGTCTAAGGTAGCTGTGACTTGTGTACTATAGGGGTCCAGCTCGTCATTGCTAGAGGCACGTGTGTTTCGAAGGTCTCTATTAGCATCGTGAAGAGCGGATCAGGACACTGTGTACTATTTTAGAATTCTGTGGAGTGCACTCATGTAGTTCCTGCAATAAATAGGTGACGTTTTTGGATGACTATTGTGGGAGTCTTGTCAGTTATTCTTACTGTGATATCCCATTGCGACCATGTTCATTCTATCTGGTCTAGAGAGTTAAGCTATGTGCCGGTGGCTTCCTTCTGCTAAGTCACCTGGAAAGCAGTGAGAATTTTTGCCCCACTTTTACTGATCCTGCGCCATGGTTACATCTGAAAGCAGAGTTATTTTAATTGTCATTTCAATTTTGAACACTGCTGTGACCTCAAGTTGGGCATATTGTTTTAACATTCGAATCAACAGATACTGCCATTCCTTACGTTTTAGTTATGTTGGTTGTTTGTAGTAACAATTTTATGTGTCAGGTATTTCTGCCCAAATGTTCTTCTTTGTTATCGCCTTGTAGAGGCAACCTTGACGACTGATATTTTACTAAAAACCTAGGACGCAGTAATATGACGATAGGGCTTGTATTTGTGATTATTATTTAGAGCCAGAATTTATGTTAAGTAATCGGGGTTTTAATCTGTCGTGTTGTAAGTTAGTGTTTTAATTCGTCATGTAAGCTGGTTACTGCCAATTATTACTTGGTGTCATTTACAAGAAATCCTATTCGATTCTCAGCTGTCCCTATTGTTTTCTTCGTGCTCCTGTAGGTAGATAGCGCATGGAAAGGCCATTTGAAATTTAGATTATTAGGTGTTAGTGAAATGAAGTTTATATTTTAAAGTATTCGCTAGCTGGTTTATGTAATTATTGCTGCTCCTTTAAAACTCTGCTGTGAACTTTAGTATAGCACCTTTTACGAGTTTTAATAATTTTTGTGGTAATTGCAAGTTGATTCTTTTGGAACTGCATTATGTCAAAATTTGCCAAAGCTCAGCCAAGTTTTATAACTCAGGCTTTAACATTTATTGCTGTTTCCTAAGCTCTGCGAAATTGATTTCAGTTTTGAAACCGTCTCTTCCTGAGTTATAGCCAGTGTGAAAAACTTGTTTCAGCTTGACTGAATGTGCGCCCCGATATAACTATTAAGCTAATATTCTTATAGTTTGGTGTCATTACAAAATGTAATATGAAATAAGAGTATGTAACATTCAATTGTGAAGGGATACTAAGTTTTCAGCTTTAGTATTAATACTCAGTCTTCTGTAACCAATTATTTTTTTAATAATTACAGTCCAGCATCTTACCAGTTCCTCCCTGCTTGTACTCCCACTTTCGTGTTCCCACAATAAATTGTTTTCAACTGCAGGGCTTTAGCATGACATCCGCCCCATCCATATACTGAAAGTCTTATCTGGAGGCTTCTTTCTCCGCTTCAGACTTACATCCTCCTCTGGTTTCTCTCGTAGCCCGATGCCTATGTAATCTAAGACCACATCCCCCTCTATAGTCTCATTTTGATTATGTCCCTACTCTGTGGTTTCGGAAACTTCCTTTTATACAACATCTTCATTGTTTACCTGATGGATTTCTGTGTTTTATTTTCCGTAGCTCGAACCTCTGCATCATGCTTCTCTTTGCCTTTATGGGCTCCCCTCGTCGCAATTCGTGGATTTGGCGGTCGAATTTTCTGTTTTCCTCACCATCGCTCCCATCTTGCCCCTGCCTGCATTCTCTGTTGTCATCACAAGTGACCAGATGCCACAGGTTCGCACTTCCTCTCTAATTCAGCTCACTGGCCTCGAGCCCTAATAGCTTCCCTACTTTGACCCCTAGACTCTGCACGATCGTTTACCATCTCCTGCCTCCGCTAATTATCTTGTCTCCCCTCTCTTCTGTCTGTATCCCGAGAATGGTTGTTTTGCAGTTCAGGTTTCGGAACTGCTCTTCATATGGACAACACCTAATGTTTTATCCGCTACTCTGTCTTCCCCACTACTCTTTAGACCTCTTACTATCAAGTTTAAGCCGTTACTTCCTTTCCACACGAAACAGGTCCTCCACCTATGCGGCTCTTAGTTTTCGGGTTCGTCTTACACACTGTTATCAATGAAGATTTTCCTTCCAGCAGGAACAAACTCCTAGATCTCTTTCTCCCATCATATTTATTTGTGGCTCATTCTTGTTAGCTCACTTCGGACCACTGTGGTTCCTGAATACCCTTCGGTCGCGAGTTTCCATCTTCGTTCTCCACTTATTCTATAAATTCTTCAATATTACGATGATCACTTCCTTCATATCACTTGCAATCGCCTGGCAGCATCCAGAGTTCCCAAGGTACCTCAGAAAAACGTGCGACAAGCTCTTACGCAGCCAGAACTACCGTGTGTATGTTAGCCAGTTGTTGTTATAAACTTAGTGACGTGCACGAGCTTAGAGCAGAAGACGCCTACATGGTAACCAAAATATCGTGGTTATGTGGCCACGTCACCTGCCTAAAATCCCTAAACTTCATTATAAAACACGGAATTTACGTACACAAGTTGAAGAAGTGACAGTTAAAGACTACTCACAACACTGTACTCTTATTGGAAGATGTAGTCATGCGACAGAATTTGTAATAACTTCCATGAAATTACTAAACTTCTGTATCGATCCTTCTTTTGTTATATTGATCTGAGACAACTCAGCTGTAGCATCCATTAGGTATATAAATAGTTAGAGAACGCTTGCAGATTTAAAGAACATAGGTATCAGTGTAATGTCTGAGATACAATGAATGAAAAGCTTTATTCACGCAGCTGCTATTAATAAGGTGTACTCAGTTTTCTGTGTCTCCTTAACTGATATTATATATTTCTTTTCAATTTACTTTACTATAATTGATTTCTCCTTTGTGCTAACTAACAACTTCTTCACTGCATAGTCTCTCGTCTTTTAAGAAAAGACTTTCAATTAGCTGTTTCCGGAGTCGGTGAGCATTTTCAGAGTATGAAAAATACTTTAACTAAATTTTTGTGACTATTTATTGGGAAGTACCGTAGCGTATATCTAGTGTACATGTCTCTCTTTTCTGGTAAAGCTGGTGCTAATAAGTCCGTGCGTGCGTTAGCTACAACAAACGCCAAAACGTTTTTGTCGTAAATTTTATCCCTTTTGTGCCTTTGTGCAGTCAAAGTAAAACATGCCGCTCAACGTAAAATATCGAGTAGTAAAACTCTTTCATCAGCACGTACTTTACTGCAAGAATTACGAAACTTGAGAATCCTTTGCGGTTCACGTAGTATTCAACAGTAAAATATTAACATGGTAACATGGTCTATCCTAACATGTTGAGGATTGCAAATCTATTCTTATGCAAGAAATAATTTAAAACTATATCATATCTCTTGTACTAATAATAAAGAATATCAAAAGATTACTAGTTCGAATGTTTACCTTAGACGGCATTGTACATCACAGAACCAATACATAGCACTATTAGTCTGGTAGTACACCAAAGAACAAATAAACGCCGCTCTTACCTTTTTTACCCTAGTGTCGGACATATTTTCCGAACTTTACGTCAATGACAGAATTAAACTCCGCACTCATATCTTTAAAAATACAATGTAACATTAAATTTACTGGTCTAGGATACACAGATTTAAAGATATCGCTTTGTTTGTCAAACAATGAAATCCCTATCCGATAGATCTCGTTTACGTTTTTCTTCGTGGATAGCAAACAAGAATTTATTGACAGAGTGATCCTATAATAATTTAATAGACAGCTTCATTCTTAACATCCACAAAATGGAGGTTGGGCAGTAGCCGGCAGCGGTTTTAAAACATTTTCATTGTCTTTGATTAAATTTTGACGTAATATCATGGTAATAAATTATTGTTACTTTAACTCGCTGCAGCTCTGATTTATTTATTGTCATTGTTGTGGCGTCTGTGGTCATTTTCAGAATTCTACTATTAGCTGAGATAAAACAGTCGGCGCTGGGTAAAAGTGCTTGTCTACCCCTGCTGTAAGGGTTCCGTTTTTCCCGATTGAACTCTATAAAGCGACGGTATGCAAAGGCTCTTCTCTAACTTACGATGCGAAGTACGGGCATTTAGGCAGTATTAAAATATTGCAGTAAAAAACCAAGCGTCTGTCTCTCGAATTACGCCAATTTTCCACATTGGCTATTTTTGTTCGCATTAAACAACTCTTTTACATTACGTTGCTCACCGGTACTTAGTTTCAGCTGTGCATCCTCCGAAAATGGAGAGTACGACCCGTTAGATGCATGTACTTGATTTATAGCGGACGTACTCGTCTACGTAACACAATTTTATAAGCTGATCGTGGTACAAAATAAACGGTGACTGCAACACCAGTATATGTGTTTAACGGGTCATAATCAACACATCAGAATGGCTGCATAGGCTAACCTAAGCAGCAGTCAACAGTTTAATACAAAGGTTAATCTAATCCTGTAAGTAATAGCCAGTGCTGAAAACTCATATTTAATAAATTTGTCATGGGTGTGGATCACAATGCAACTAAAAAATTTAAACATCTATGTTTCATTTCCGATTTATTTATGAGTCAAGCTTGATCTACACAGGTTGAACTGTACTGAAGAATTTAGCGATTTTATTGCACTGACAAAACCTCAGAATTTTAGTCACCGCCAAGTTCTCTTGATACTAAATGCTGGCCAGTAACTAGCCCCAATACATATGTTATGACATGTTGTGAGAAATGGTGTGTTTGCTAGCTTGGATATCATCTATATTTTCTCTTCTCATAATATATTACGTAGGGCCTAATTCGAAAAAAAATCGTTAGGATCCAAACAAGGTACCTAATTAATGGTTTGAATATTACACGATTTCCAAATAAAGACGATAGATTTAATGAATGCTACAGTACCCGAAGTAACAAAGGACAGGCATGTCTTTATATCATACAGTTCGATAACTTTTACGTTACCGAAAATTGCAGACAACAGAAACGTTTTCTTTCGTCTCTTGGGACTACCTTTCCCTGAAAGACTCTTTTAGGAGTGCCTAACTGCATTATTTGTGACTTGGGATTTAAGGGAAATTTCCCGCCAGGCAGCGTAGGAGTTATAGAGGGATAACAAAGTGGAAGAGATGTGGTTTTTCAGAATTTATCCCAATCGTTTCGCTGGTGTTCTAAAGCCTTCCTATAATTAAGGACAGGCAACAGGAGACAAGAAAAGGACAGCTAGATTCTTAGAGCGACTTCTATTCCAGTAAGCAGCTGTATTTCGTCCTCTCAACGACCATTTTCTACAGAACGACTCCCACGGGGAGTATGCTTCATCCGCAGTCTCTTTATCACGTAATGTTGGATTGTCGCAGAGCTTTCTGAGAAAAATTCGTTCGTTGGGCTTAGGCAGACCTTCAACTGGCTTTCAACAAGAACAGGACTATCTCTATAAGGAAGACCAGAATAATTTCGCACTGATGTGTGTCGGAGAAATCCTCCCACCATCTACGTTAAAAGAGAGCTACTAGTGAATGAACCTTACGCTTTGATGTAAAATTTACTAACGACAAATTTCACTCCGATACCAGTCATGAGGCCAAATAATTTCATTTTCAAAACGTCTAAGCAGTTGCAATTTTTTAGCTATGAATGATAATAGCGTTCACAGTTTTTCTTTGAGCCCTCGCCTGACATGATACGATTTATAATACAAATTACTGCGCAGAGCATGAGAGTTCGCTCCAGAAAGATTTCTCTTTTGAAACGTGGTCAAGCGCTCCGCTTTTCTGACTGCTGCATAGTCGCCCACAAATAGCAGGATGGTCACCTGGCCGCTGGGTGTCGATTATGAGACACCCCGCTGGAAGGATAATTAGTCCAGTCAAATGGTGCTCATAAGGACCAAATAGCTGAATGCTTTGTAGAAGTTTCGAATTTTCGAAATCCCACCAACATTTCGGCCCCGTAAATGGGTCAAAAACAGAGATAAACTAGGAAATATGTCACTTTTTGGGTTTTACGCTTATATATTATACTATATTTGCAAAAATGAAGTGGATAGCCCATCTCAACTGTGAAATCGTCCATACTTCAATACTCGCTACTCGTGTGGCGAAAAGTCACTCACACCTATTTAATGGGGAATTCATTCCACTTCATTTTTGCAAATATAGTTGTACTATATTTGCAAAAATGAAGTGGAATGAATTCCCCATTAAATAGGTGTGAGTGACTTTTCGCCACACGAGTAGCGAGTATTGAAGTATGGACGATTTCACAGTTGAGATGGGCTATCTTAGGTCCTTCATTCTCCTCCGCCCCCCTCTTCTCCCAAACCCTCACCTCCTCCCTCTAGTCCTTACCACACTTAGTTGCATATCCATTACCGAATTCACACTCCAGTAGTGTCACGGTGTAATTGGAGAGGTCGGTAGTTGCCTCTTACTGTGATGGAGGGTATAACGGCTGTTCTTCTTCATGATTTGGTTTGATTTGTATTTGGCCTCTGCTAAAACTCGGTGCCAGTCGGTAGAGTGTTGAGATCGTTATCAAGTTACAAAGACGACGTTACACAAAATAACAGTGCTGAACCGAAATGTCGACGCGCGTGCGATATTTACTTCACCAAGAATCGTAATTAATCGTTTGTAATCGATGTTTAACTGATTAATGATAAAACCAATACAGTCACATCCACAACAAATTCCCTACAAACTGGTCGTAATTTCAAGTATCTAAGAAATCGTAACTGTGGGCTTGTTATTTCAGTCAAAAATTATACACTAGCGCCGAGCGCTACAACCAAATATTATCGCTACGCGTAATTATTACTCTGGAGTTTCATGTAAATAATTTGATAGAATTATAAATCACAAATGCACGACTTGGCACGAGAGGGTGTTTCATTGCACAATATCAGTCACTTCCTGACCGAGCCTTGAGAAGAAAACTTTCCCAGGTGTTGGGGAGATTTAAATTATATGCTTCGGACCTATCACTGAAGTGCCATAAACCACTGGCTATTATGAATGAAAATTGTCTATCAGTGTTCGTTGCATAAATCACTGTCTAAGTAATGTTTAGTTCAATTATCTAGTTAAAAGTTCACTTTATTGTAGTAGGTAAAAGTCCTCCGTTCGAATTCTAATGCCGTGATATTTGAAGTCAGAAGATCGTATTACTACGTCATAATAGTTCGCAATTATTCAATCTCAAAACCAATCGAAACGCGCCTACATGTACGAGCATTCAAATATGTGACCTGCTTCGGCTAACTCTCGTAACGTAGTGACAATGCATTGAATAATACTTAGTCATTACTCACGATTCCCAAAGAGTACTCACACGGGGTATTCTTTGGGATCGTTGGTTCTATTTTGCGAATATTAATTTATGCTAATTTTGCGATTTATTATGATTTTGATTTTAATTTTACTGAAATTTAATCTTTCTTTCGTAGTCAAGTTTAGATTCCTGATTTAATTACTTGTTATTGTCCTAATAATAGTGATAAATGGAACTTCGTTCGCTTATTCACTTTTCTGGGAATTTGGGACTTGGGGGGAAGTCTTTGGGGTATTGGGAGCTAATTTTTTGATTTTTATTTCTCGTCCAAGAAAGTGGCATTACATCCGCCCCCCGGACGATTATCAGCGCATTCCCTTTTGCATACACAAGAGGGTACTCTGATTATCGGACAAACAGTGGTATTAGTTGCCTCCTCATGGCCCAATACACTATATGTCATAACAGAATTATATTTGTACAAAATTTTAAAATATAGGCCTAACAATACTGCCCTCCGAAAATTTCACCAATTCTATACTAATAATTTAAATATTTCATTACTAGTACCACAAAGGCCTAAAGAACTCGCCTGTCTGAAAATCTCACACTTAAGTATTTCAAGTATGAAGTAATTTAGAACTATTATAAGAATTAATCTTATTATCTCGTATTTATTTCAAAATATTTAAATTTGTAATCTTGTTTTTTCTCGTGGCGAAGCCTACAGAGCGTGCAGACACGCCGTCTGGAACGTTGGTCAGCAAGTGATGATCAGGACGTTAAGCACGTAAGAGAATTGGACCAGACTGTGCGGGCAGGGATCACAGCCTGATCATCTGCTACCTCTGCTGCGTTCCAAATGTATCAACAGCAGAAACCCAAGCGATGTTTCATTTCAATATCTGCTACTTCCACTTTGTAAAGTAGCAGACTTAGATCTTCTTGTCTGCTGCCTCTTTATTGGCTAGCATCAGACATGTATCTTCTTGTTGGCTGCCTCTTGAATGACTAGCAATCAACCTCGCCCTCTTCTTGTCCAGATGACTATGAATGTTTTAATGAACAGGTGAGCCTCCTCTGCCCACGGTGTCTTCTCTCCAATGAGCAGGGGTCGTTAGACAGCGACTCCAAATCTCGGACACGCTCGAGAAGCAACGAGCCAGGCTAATTCTCTTCTCGAAGGTTGTCAGCATAGTTGAGCGCCCCCCCCCCCCCCCCCAGCAGTTTCACCTCCCTCACCGGCAGGGTTGGCGCGGCGTGAAGGCACCAGCAGTCTTCTGACGGCTGCTACTGGTCTTCCGTACTCGACAAGTTGACATGGAACAAAAATCTCATTAATATACCCGATCACATTCATTACACAACAGTCATAATATTTTCGGGTGGTCCATTTGTATGGGATTCAGTCACAAGTTCATTAAAGGGTATTTTATTTCTTAGTCTTTGGTTTGAGTTCATATGTACAAAAGTTTGTCTGGGGATATAACTTTCACTCGCCTAGCATCGAGTTCCAGTTCAAGGGGATGATGTGTATCAGCGACTTGTATTTACAGTTTGCCTATCTCAGTACGTCACACGCATTAACACATGACTCATTCCACTCACACGTGTTCGTCAGCACCATTTAATTATTTTCCTCTGTGATTGTAACATCTCAGTTTAGTTAGTTTTCCATAGTGAAAACCCACCTAATCTTCAGTGGCCAATCGTAACTCGGAAATCGTTGTACCATTAAATACTCACAAGGAAGATTACATACAATCTCCGTTTACTAGTATTTACATAAGTCATAAATAAGGTAAATACATATGAGTGTCTCTTTCTTACCTATGGAACTGTCTTTGAGTTCATAAAGCAAGTAATTGGTCAAATAGCTCTATGAGATTATTCTACACTCTGAAACTTGTGCAAGAAATATAAAAACTTAATAATAAACTCATATCTCGTGCACTTGATAATTCTTTCTTGATTTAACTGAACAATAATATTATTTTAATTGAAAAAATACTTACAACTATATATATATATATATATATATATATATATATATAATTAATTGTGTAAATAAGTTTCATTTTAATAAATGCGAAACTTTTTTTATGCTATCTCTATCATCATTGGAAGCAAACAGACATGTGAAAGTAGAATTACTAACTAATATAAACGTCTTTTCTGACATAATTTATAAAATTATCGGACAACAAAGCCTGGGTCTCTTGTTACTATTCTTCACCCACAAGTACATAGATGAAGTACTTATATATTATTCTGGAAATTCAATTCATAAATAACATGGTAGATATATGTAACTCAAGTTATATCTATGACCAAAAGCGTTTTATGTCTTGATGGCTGAACATTCCTTTGGTCAGAACTTTTTTATTCGACCGAATATAACTCCCAGGATGAGGTATTCTTGTTATCCTGAAAGGACCCTCGTATTTTAGTTGCCACTTTTTATTCAGTTGTTTTACAGACGATGACTTTGGATGAGATCTTAGAATAATGTTATCCCCTACTCGATATTTAACAGCTTTGGTTAGGTGCTTATCATAATATACCTTTCTCAAATGAGCGTGGTGCTAGATAGCAACACGTACTTGAACACGAATTCTAATTTTATCTATTGGTATGGTGTCATTAAACTTAGGTAAATCTTCATTCCATTGGTTAGACAGACAACACCCAAAGAAAACATCATAAGCAGCAGAACTCGTGAATGAGTCTGGTAAATGATTATACACATCTTCAAATTTCTGCAAATACTCAATCCAACGATAGTGTTGTTGAGAAATATACGTCCTCATAAACCGATTTAACTCACGAAACACTCGTTCAACAGGACTACTCTTTGGGTTAAACCTGGCAATCTGGATGTGGCCAATGCCTTCTCCGCGTAGACACTCCTTCCAAGCCCTACACGAAAAATAGGAGACATTGTCCGTTAGTAAGGCTTTCGGCTTTCCAATTTGTACAACGTACTTTTCTTTCAAGATGCTCACCATGGGTTTCACTCTCAGAGATCTTAGTGGGTATACCTTCCCTAGCTTATGAAATACATCATAAAGTGCCACCACGTATTTGAAGTTTCCTTTGGATATTGGTGAAGGACACATTACATCACATGACACTAGGCCAAGAAAATTATGCACTACTATGGGTTGAAGCTCGGTTTTAGTAGAATAATTGATTGGCTTCGCTTTCTGGCAAATCATACAAGTTCTCAATACATTCAGCGCAATACGTTTCAGCTTAGGATAATAGGCATAAGCTGCTATTAACCTAACACATTTACCAGCACTAGTATGACTTCATGATAAATGTGTGTGCCAAAGGAACTTTATCACACAACTATAAGGAATACAAAACTTCCATTGACGAAATAAACCCCTGTTTTTATAAAATAAAACATTATTATGAAAGCAAAATTTGTAATTTTTGAGACTCTCCTTATCATCATAAAGTGATCGTATAATTAATTTCCATTTAGAATATTGTAAATCAACAATATTCTTACACGTGAATTTTACAACTTTTTCATACAAAGTAGGTTGAATCAACATAACATGAAAGTTATCGGTTTTATTCGCGACTGAAACCGTTTCTGCAACGCCACGCGGTGGTCTAGACAGGGCATCTGCTATTACAGTGTCTCTGCCACGAATGTGCCTTATCTCTAATAAATATTCCTGCAATAGCAAAACCCATCGAGTTAATCGTGCGTGCTATAACCTACAAGTCATTAAAATATGCAACGATTGGTTTACCATATACAAAATACCTAAATTTTTTTCAACGACCACACTAAGGCTAAACCTTCCAGCTCTGTAGTAGTATACATTTTTTCACAACTGGTGAGCGTGTGACTTGCGAATCTTATAATTTTAATGGTATTAATGTCTTCAGGAATATCCATTTGAAACAATGTTGCCCACACACCCGTGTCGGAAGCGTCAGTGGCTATATAAAATGGCTTATCCATCTGAGGATGATGCAGTATTTGGGCATTTAATAACGCGTGTCGTATTTTTTCGAATGCTTCGCAACACTCAGGTGTCCAATGCCACGAAGTGTTTTTCCGTAACAAATTTAACAAACAGTCCTGGTTCAGAACCAGATCGGGCAGAAATTTTCTAAAAAAAGATACTAATCCAAGAAATGATTTTCATTGCTTACTTATTGCTTTTAATTTGTTAGGATTTGGTGTAATGCCCAAAGGAGAGATAATACGGCCAATAAATTTGACTCTCTCTTTCCCAAACTCTGATTTGGAAAGGTTCACCGTTGCTCCATGACTTTGAAACCTACAAAACACTCGTCGCACCAACTCCACGTGACGCTCCCACGTATCTGTTGGCACTAGGAGATCAGCAGCATACAATGTCACTTCATTCACCAAGTCCGGGCTCAACACAGTATCAAGTGCGGAAATAAAAACTCCACCACTGATATTCAAACCAAAAGGCATAACTTTAAAGTGATAACTCTTACCCAGAAATATAAAATCTGTATATTTTATAGATTCTACATCTAATGGGACCTGCCAATAGGAACTACGGAGGTCTACTGAGGATAGATACTTTTACACCATAGAAACGCTGTAACAATTCATCTAGATTTTCTGGCCTGCTTTGGACAGGTATTGAGATTTTATTAATATTCCTGGCGTCAAGTACCAATCTTACGTCTCCATTAGGTTTTATTACTGCTAAGAGTGGACTACTGTATTCCGAGTTGGATGGTTCAATGATACCCCATTCCCACATCAGTTGAATTTCTAACCTAACAGCTTCACATTTTGACCAGGGTATAGAATATGTTGTCTTACAATAGGTGTCATGAGGTCTCACACACATTCTATATTTAAATCCTTTAATCACACCAGGTGACTATCAAAAACCGCAGCATAATCATGTAACAACTCTGATAGTTCCTGTCGCTGTACGCTAGACAAACTTGCCGATTCATTTATTTATTCTCGTATAACTGAAACGTCCCCTTTCAACAATTTTACACGACTGTGCTTAACCTGACACACAATATTTTGTTAGCGCAACGCAATCTGACCTTCAAAATTCCCTACAAAAGAATGGCCCTGACTAACATTAAACTATACCTTTCACAAATCACTTACCTCACAAAAATCTTTGCTGCTCAAGCTACTGCAATACTGCAAGCGCCACTACTGCCAGCTAAATAAAAGATTCAAACTATGGAAGGCACTAACTACTGATAGGGACAGTTAGCAAATGAAAGATATTAATAGAGAACAAACAATGTATTTACCTTGATATCATCATATATAAATATAGCAGTTCATGACAAATTTCAAAACTCCGCCATCTCTCTCCCCACATCCACCACTGCTGGCGGCTCACCTCCAACTGCGCAACGCTACGCGCTGTTCACAGCCAGCTGCCTAACACTACAATGGCAGACAACAATGCAAACTAGCCACAGACTGCACACAGCACAGCCAGTGATTTTCATATTGAGCGCTACGTAACGTTGCCAATAAGAAAACATAAACAGCCTACTTACATAGAGAAAACATAAACAGCCTACTTACATAACCTTTTCAAGATCTGGATTGGGATCAGCTACCGATATGTTCTCGGTGTCATACGATATTACATTAGTATAATTACATACTATTGATAGATTCTGACAATATTTATCAGGAATCCTCATTTCTTTCAATAGAGACAGTTCAACAATTTCGTTGACTGTGTGCAAAATACATACTCCCTTTTTTATGTCGATGACAGTCCGGTTGTCAGCCAAATAATCCCACCCCCAAATACGTGATACGGATAAATTCTTAATAATCAGCTAGGTGCTTATTAGTCTTTCCTCCTGAGTACATAGTTACGCCATCACTTGAGCTTTAATGGGTATAACAGAAGCGCCAAAAGCACTGGACACAGTACATCCCATAACTGGAAAAGTAGGTACCTTCTTTACTCTATAAATACAATTGAATAAAACGAATGACATCACATTTGTCGTAGCCCCCGTGTCTATCAGCACAGGTATTTCATTTATCTTACCATCATAGCTTGGACATGCTCCTTCGGTTCCAAACGTAGCGTCGTTGCCTCACTCATCAATTCATCTCTGATATCTACCCCTGCATTGTATCTTAGCAAACCTACACAATGATTGTCGTGTCCTCCATTGCTCGTACCAGCCACCCCCGGGACTCTAGGACTGGCTGGCCCTAGTTTGTTGGATTCACAGATTCTCCCCGCGGTTCTTCAACGATCTCTACAACATGCACATTATGGGTTTGGGAATTATACCTAGGATTTCGGGACCTCTGCCGCACCATTCCCTAAGGGAATGGCAGCAGATGCGTTCTGACACATAGAATTTGGTGCATTATCTAAGTTCATTTGGTTAACCCCACGAGAATGTGCTGGTACCCATTGGAATGACCGATTCTGATTTCTACTACTGTTCTTTTCTTGATTTAGGTACGGTCTACTCCCATTAAATTTTCTTTTCCGGTTCTGTAAATTATATTCACTAAAACATTGACTGTTCATTTCCGGTGAAACTGGTCCCTGATTATACATATTCCTATTGTTTTGGTTACTATAATTCTGATTATTGAAATTTTGGTTCTTAAACTTATGTCTACACTGTAGATCTCTATTATCAGTTTTCCACCGATTATTGTTATTAAACTGAGAATGATTACCATTATCGTAATTATTACCATTGCCATTCTTCTAGTGTATTTCTCTGTTATTTAAGTGACGGAAATCCTCCTGTATAATGTCAATTGAGTCTATTGTAGATAGAAATTGTTCAAATTTATCATCCGGAGTATTCACTAACATCTCACCGATATTAATTGGATGTCTGGTCTTCAAAATACGAATAACCTCGCGATGTGATATCGGCTCCGTCCAACACCGAGTTTTATTCATATGTTTCTCAAGGTATGAACGTAGTGTTCCTCTTTTTAAATTGTAAAACTCGGGATTGTATACTTCTTTACGCAAACGTTCCTGTTTACTAGTGGACCAATACTTAGCTAAAAACAGTTTTTCAAACTCATGGCAGGTTTGACAAGTTTCACTAATCTCGCTGGCCCAGAGTGATGCTTCTCCGACCATTTTAGAGACTATGAACTGAATCTTATCATATTCCGTCCACATCCTGGGGAATATTCTCTTATAACTATTGATAAAGATCTTAGGATGAACATTACTCTTTTCAGATGAGACTGTCGGGAATTGTCTGCTTTTAAAGATACTATATTCGGTTTTAATCGAAGACAATGCCGTTCGTTGAGTAAACGATTCTGATTCTGGTGAAGATCGTTCTTCACTATCGATTCCCGCTACTTTAGATTCGTAACGTAATCTTTTTTCTGGGCAAACGTTACAGTTTTGACATTTACTGGCTAATTCCCGACCGCTTTGGCTTCGCTCCTTTACACTTTCATTCAGAACGGCCCCAAAACGACCGGTACTCTCCATTTCTATTGGAATTTCATTGAGTACTCTATTTTTAATAGGACGAAACTCCTCTTTAAGCCGTTCTAAATCTTCAACATTTGTGACATTTATATTAGAATTACCGATAGAAGTCAATCTACGTTCTACCGTATCATCTACCAGTTTTTTGATCTCTTCAGATTGCTCGTCAATCCAGTGTCCCACTGATTAGACTTTTTAACTAAGAAAGAATCAACATTCTGCTTAGTAGTTAGTTCTAATTGGTTCATCTTTTCTGATAGTTCCGAAACTTGATATACTACTGAATTTTGTGTAGACTTCACTACTGTTAAATTCTCTTCTAGTGTTTGTACAGCACTAGAAATGTTATTGGCCTCATTTGTACCCTTTCCATCTTTTGGTTATATTTAAGATCCCAATTCTTGTGTTAATCTAACATTTCTTGCCGGAACGTTCTGTTCTCCTCGCTTTCTAATTCTCTCCATTTTAGATCTTCCACTCTCTCTAATTCTCTCCGTTTTAGATTTTCCTCCATTTCTAAGTCTCTCCGTTTTAGATCTTCCTCCCCTTCTAGGTGCCCAGCAGATCTTACAAATACTCAATGGTACAAAGATTCCAATGTTACACCACACACAAAACAAGAGTTCATCTACTACTAACTAACCTGAGTTGTACAGTACTTTACTGTTTGTTGCTGGGTTGCGTCGAGACGACGGACGAGCGGTCAGCTTTAGGCAGCCTCAGCGCATCCCGATCTTGACGGCGCCGCACGTCGTCGCTCTCGTAGTCTGCGCGTCGCTGTAGGTTGGTGCGGGCTGCGTCCTGAGACCTCGGCTCGAAGTTCTGCGTCGGTGAAGAACGTGACGAAAAATAAGCGCCTACGCCGATCTTGCGTTGTAGTATAATTTGTTTAGGACGTCAGGCCTTTTATAACCGTGCGCTTGAATATGTCTTCTTGTTCGAGCCCCTGGTTTAAGGCGGCGTTTTGTAACTTCTTTTCTTGTCCGTTGTCGTGTTCCAGAGCCACGTTTAGGGCGACATTTTGTATGACGGCTCTTCTTCTTGATGATTTGTTTTGATTTGTACTCGGCCTCGGCTAAAACTCGGCGACAGTCGGTAGAGTGTTGAGATCGTTATAAAGTTACAAAGACGACGTTACACAAAATAACAGTGCTGACCCGAGTTGTCGACGTGCGTGAGATATTTACTTCATCAAGAATCGTAATTAATCGTTCGTAATCGATGTTTAACTGATTAATGATAAAACCAATACAGTCACATCCACAACAAACTGGTCGTAATTTCAAGTATCTAAGAAATCGTAACAGTGGGTTTGTTATTTGAGTCAAAGATTCTACACAAGCGCTGAGCGCTACAGTCAAACGTTATCGCTGCGCGTAATTATTACTCGGGAGTTTCATGTCAATAATCTGATAGAATTTTAAATCACAAATGCACGACTTGGCACGAGAGGGTGTTTCATTGCACAATATCAGTTACTTCCTAACCGAGCCTTGAGAAGAAAACTTTCCCAGGTGTTGGGGAGATTTAAATTATATGCTTCGGACCTATCACTGAAGTTCCATAAACCACTGGCTATTATGAATGAAAATTGTCTATCAGTGTCCGTTGCATAAATCACTGTCTAAGTAATGATCAGTTCAATTATCTAGTTGAAAGTTCTCTTTATTGTAGTAGGTAAAAGTCCTCCGTTCGAATTCTAATGCCGTGAGATTTGAAGTCAGAAGATCGTATTACTACGTCATAATAGTTCGCAATTATTCAATCTCAAAAACAATCTAAGCGCGCCTACATGTACCAGCATTCAAATATATGACCTGCTTCGGCTAACTCCCGTAACGTAGTGACAATGCATTGAATTATACTTACTCATTACTCACGATTCCCAAAGAGTACTCACACGGAATATTCTTTGGGATCGTTGGTTCTACTTTGCGAATGTTAATTTATGCTAATTTTGCGATTTATTATGATTTTGATTTTAATTTTACTGAAATTTAATCTTTCTTTCGTAGATTGCTAAATTGTCAAGTCTTATATTCCTGATTTAATTACTTGTTATTGTCCTAATAATAGTGACAAATGGAACTCCATTCGCTTATTCACTTTTCTGGGAATTTGGGACTTGGGGGGAAGTCTTTGGGGTATTGGGAGCTAATTTTTGATTTTAATTTCTCGTCCAAGGAAGTGGCATTACAAGGGGTAAGACGTTTGTAAAATGGCATGTACCTTCCTCCCCTGCCGGTCTGTTACCAGCTGCATCTAGTTCTTCAGCACTGTGAGCAGTCACTATCAGATATCTGTGACAGATACATTTCCCTTCAGGCATACGAAGTACAGTTCACAATCCGTTCCAGTATTTGGTAGCTATCCTGACAATCTGACCACCAGCACCAACGAGAATGAGCGAGTGAGAAGGTCCCACAAACATAATTTTGTAGAAACAATGTTCAACGAAAAGAAGGCAACACATGTCGACCAGAAAAATTTCCTCTCTAATTCGAATATAAAGGGCTGCTTAATATCAGTGTTAATGTACAAATAGGCCAAAGCAGGTGTAACTTAAACGAAGCTGTGGAACGTGCTGATACCTTGATTGTCAGCACCGCAACATCATTGGACTTCTACACGTTAAACCGTCGTTGTTATTATGGAAAACATGGGTTTTCTCGTCATTCTAAAGGACCTCAATGAAGAAAGTAATATGTTCATGACGAAACGAGCTAAGGGGAAAATCTTACAACAGTTTCACTTTCCTGAGGGCACTGAGCACCCTGCTGCAGGGTGCTCCTCTTCTTGCATACAGTCAGCCGCTGTGACTCTACTTCCGTTATATAATGAGTAGTGGAGGTGTTAGCAGAGACACTCTGAAACACCTCAGGTCCAGAAGCTGCATCAAATTGGCTTTCAGAACAACTGTCAACATCGTTTCTAAGGCATCAGATTACCAGCATATTCTCCGAGTGTACCAACAACTGCAACAGTGGCTGACCAAATACAAGCATCCCGAGGAATAGGGTTGGAGAAGGTCCAGGATCGCCTAATTCCAATCACTATGCTTTACTTGGCGCCACCCGGTATAATTCTGATCTATAGCACATGCAAATACAAAAATGTATGTCATGCCCTCTCTTGCAGCAGCTGAAATACGGACCTCCACTGCTCGAAGCTCTGCATAAACGGTGATACAGTTTGCGAGAATTTCGGCCACGTTGATTGCAAGACTCAGAAGGGGAAATGTTGGAAGAAGACAACGCATATGTCATATTGTTTTTACTATAGTTTCCCGTTGTGATAGCTCATGATTTAACAAACACTGTATATTGGTTACAACTCCAATTTATTATAATTAATTATTGTCATTATTCGTAAATAATTATTTACCTGTTATCTGATGTGAACTGAAATTAGTCGTATGTTATCTTACTTAGCTGTAACATACCCACACATATTCTCGTTTGGCAAATGAGTCTAGTGAAGGTGGAAAGCTGGAAGAAGCGTGTAGAGGATGAAATTTCTTTGAAAATTCTTCAGAATATTTACATTAATATACAAGTTTATTATAATCAGTATTATTACTGAATGTCAACTAAAGTATATTTATTATGTCATTTACATAAGTTATTTGAATTGTACTAGTGGCGGAAGGTTTCAGTTTGTCTTATGGAAGAACATTAAAGCATACAGAGGTATAAGGAGTTGGGTTTTGGTGGTGGCGCCTGAAATTCCAATGTGTGGTACACGTCGTACAGTTGATCTGACGAAAAAGTCGCTCAGACCTATATTGTGCGACAATTTATCGTGTTTACTTTCATAACTAGACAACTTAGCCGAAAACTGCGAATTTTCAGAGTTATAAGCGAAGAACCCCAAACGTCTCATATTTTTGTGGCCCAAATTTTGCTGGAACTTTGCGGTATTCTGATTCAGCACACTCTAAAACGTATAGAAAGCTAGGAGAGGTAATCTCTGCAAACCTTGTTAGTAAAAACCAACGTTTGACTGGACTAGATGCCAGGTCAGTGGCGACGGCGAAGCCAGAAAATGCTCTCAGCAGATAAATAGTTATTTTGGGCAGATCTTACTGCTGTAACATGGCAAAATGTATGTGGCGCTTCTCATGAGAAAAGGGAACAGAATACGCACAAACGTATCTGCCGGGCGGCAGTAAGGAGATAAAAATCAGAATATGAAGGGAAGATTCACGTAATTTATTTGTTCCTTTTTCAGTTTCAAAATTATGTTCACCAGCTGCTTTATCAAATTACTTAAAGCGTTTAATAACGATTCTGTCAACAGTTGCAGTATTTATTGAAGGCGATTAGTTTCATACCTTACTGGTTCACTTTCAAGCTGAACTATTAAGGCTGCAATGACAGTGCCTGATCATAATAATAAACATCAAAGCTTTATAAATGTTTGCAGAATAAATTCCGCAATCCACACTTGCCTCTTGCTGTGTCAATTCAGTATTTGATTTTGATTGGAAAGAGGTGCATTTGGATTGTGGTAAATACGGTTTCGCTGACAGAAGATAGCTGTTCTTTTGCTGGTGTGGCAGAGAACATGGGGGTTCAGGCCGCTTGCAGCTCGGGCGCCGCAGAAAGCGGCCAGCGCCAGAAATTCTCGGAAAGCCGTAAGTCAGCGAATCAAGTGTCTGTAATCATTTAAACTGTTATCCTCCTTGTGCCAAACATTTCAAGAGCTAACACAGCTTTCATATTAGCTAATCACAGTGATTTTCGCAGTTAGAAGGAAACGCTTTCTCTGCTGTGAAAAACTCCCAAACGTTTGATCATAAACTATTCACGTACTTTAATAATTACTGCGGAAAGTTCACACACTGCTGTCAATGGGATCATTTACATGTGAAAACCGTGACAGGACTTTGAAGTCTTTTCTGGTGAGAAAAGGGAATGTTTGCGAAAAATACCAGAGCCAGTACTTCTGAAGTATTGGGTCCAAGCACTTAGGACCATTCGACAGCTCATATTTGATAGTAGGAAGGTATTATTGAGGCATAAAGCAAGGTTATTTGATAGAATGCCGAGTTATAGCTAAGATCAGGGGCCCGAAGAAATCAATATGAAGCCAGAAAGCGTTAGCAAAAACGATATGATTGCTAATGGTTTTGGCGCGAGCGGGGACAGAGAATATGTTAGCCAGCAGTTGGCAACACCTAGAGAAAGTGACAGCCTGCTCGAGACTATGCGACCATTAAGTGAAACTACAGCAATGGTAATAAAATTAGAGAAGGAGACAACGATTTTCGATGAGCAAGATGGTTGAGAAAATCACTGGCACGAATAACGCGACTAAAAAACATCCAAGAAATAAAATATGCCTGAAAGAGGTTGCCGAATCCTAGAACAGTATTAGAACGAGATCATTCCAATTTTTACTGTTTTCAGTAGACGCAGATCTTGATCACGAAAGTGGTTCTGGAGGTACTAAGAAAATCACGACATGCATACCTGATGCAGAGAAAGAACAGGAAGCTGATAGTATTTTTGCTGAAATGATAGAAAATCGGGAGGATTCATTGTCAATGCAGGATGAAGACGAAAATTTGTGTATGTAATTTCGATGGGAATTTAGAAGAAGGTGCAGGCGATAAGGAGACTTACGGATTAACGGCAGAATTTCTAACAGCACGTCGAGGCAAAAAAGGCAGCACAGCCTTTCCTCAAGAAATCAGTGGAGTGAAAAGTAGTAGCGATGTCGAGTTTGTCTTTCCTCCAGCACTAGCGAGAAAGATAGCTCTAATGAAAAAAGCCACTAACGATGTTTCTGAAACGCCATGTGATGCTAAACTAATAGGAAACGAAGATATTGAAGAAGGCGAAGAAGGGGAAGAAGTGTGTATCAGGTGGTACCAGTAGCCAAAAGCGTAGAACGGAAGAGGGGGGAAAAGCTCAAGAGAAGCAACAGCGAGTAAGCATAGGACAGATGTCTTGGCGAGACCTGACTATCGAAAAGGGTTTATTGTGGGAAAGAGAGGAGGACAGGCGAGAGAACACAAGAATCCAAACAATCATACCAGTTCAGATTACAGCCAAGATTGTCATGTGTTGGTAGATGCCTAGGCATAGGTCACGGCCATTTCCAATACATCCTTTAAAATTATCAAAAAGTAACAAGGTGTAGAATACATGCCTGTGCAAGGAGTTAAAGTTATTCGAGTCACTACTAAGGTGAGCATACCGATTAAATATCAGATATTGTTTGATATTACGACAGGAGTTTACTCATACTTTCTTAATGGTAGGTGATTTGAGTTCAGAAATCATTTTAGTTACTGACCGGCTAATCAAACAGCGAATTTTGATTGCGGACAGGACGTGATTACCTGTCAGGAAAAGGGGAAATCTCTGGGTTTTCCTTTCGAAGTAACCAATACAATAGAGGAAAGTCATTTATCTAGATTTCCGGTGAATCAAATTGGAGCAATTGATAGACTAGGAGGTATATTGAGAATTATGTTCGACACATGGTCGAGAATGACAACAAAGAAAATCATTTTATGGGGATAATAAACTTGTTTGATGGAATATCAGTGGAAAAGAAAGAGGAATTATTCAAAGTACTAATGAAGAACGAAAAGGTAGTAGATTACGAAAATAATTTGAATATCTTAGAACACTAACAATTTTTCAAAACGCTGTATGCTACTTCAGTATCAAAGTGAGCTGAAGTCCAAAAGGAATGGAAATATCGAGTGCAGAGTAAAGGAATGCGTCAATAGTCAGTATAACAACCTTACAATGCTGGTGAACAAAAGATACAGTTAAGGGTGGAATAGCACTATACAGGGTAGTAAGACGGTATACAGGTCGTCCTGAATATCTTGACGAATTACTCCAGAAATTTCGTGATATAAGGTACATGACCAGTATCGATTTGGCATCTGGTAATTGAGAGATAGCGTAAGATAAAGAATAGACGAAGTATAAGGCGTTTCTTTTTGCTGAAAGGTGGTACCAGTACAAAACTGTCCCATTTGGGTTGATCACTTCTGTTTCGGTGTTTATTACAGCACTAGATAGTGTACTGGTCAATGAGTTACATTCACAAATGTAAGTATGCGTTGAACAGCTGATTGTTGCCACTAAAACATGACATGAACACTGAATATTATTAGATATGGAGTTCAAAATGGTGATAAAAGGACGTATAACATTGAAACTGAGTAGGTGTGATTCTGTGTGGAAAATAATAAATGTCCTGGGGCATATTGTTACAGTAAACGGTACTGAAAGTGATCCTGATAAGGTGAAGGCTATCGGAGATTGTTCAAGACCAAGATCCTGAAAACGAAGACTTTCCTAGGAATATGTTCAGTCTGCCACAAATGTTTAAATAACCAAACATTAAATAAATTAAACTAAATCAAATACTTAAAATGAAAAGTACGTTCATTTAGACAAATAAGTGTAACATAGCCCTCAACAAATTAAAAGAGAATTTGGATAGAGAGATTACATTGTTTCACCTAAATTTATGGGAACCCTTTAACATGGGAACGGACATTTCGGATTACGGATTAGGAGTGTTCCTCTTTCAGGGGAAGGAAATAGATGGAAAGCTAGAACAAGAACATGTAGCTTTTCTCAACCGACCATCAGTAAGTTTAAGCGAAATCACGCTATGACTGAGAAGGAATTACTGATCATTATTTGGTATTTTCAAAAGTTTAAGGATTACTTATGGATAAACAAAACCATGATACACACCGATCATTAGGCATCGACTTTTTTCAAAGATTGTCGACTGTTACATAAAAGATTCACAAGTTAGGTACTGATTCTGCAACACTATGACATAGACTTTAGATATATTATGGGTACAGGGAAAAATTTTCCCGATGGTTTATCTCGGTTACCCAGAAAGGTGGGTAGTCCAAATAAGATGGAGGAAAATGATGATTCGTTCCGGATTAGCCATTTTAAAAGTGTAGGAATAATATAAGATATTTGCAAATATATGAGAAACCATCAGAACGCAGACGATGATATAAAGACGGCAAAATTCAAATCTGAAGACGCCGATGCACTAAATATTGGAGTATCTTACAAAATATACAAGAGAGCATTGTATTTACAAAAACATTTAACCCAGGAATGTAGCAGGTACGTTGGTCTTCACAGTTTGTGAATGAAGCTACAGACTATTTTAATTTGGCATATGGCTATTGCGGAGCCAAAAAGAAAGCAGAAAAATTGGAGTCTATCACTTTCAATAATGTCATCAGAGAGGCATTACAGAGAACAAAATTTTGTGATATATGTCGAAAGACTAAAGTTGTGAATTCGACCAATAGAGGTCCAATGCAGACTATTAAACCAAATGATGTGCTGGATACAGTCACTTTGCATATTTTCGGACTTTTAACAAAAACATCAGATAACTTTTCGTACATTTTGGTTTCAGTAGGGACTTTTATTTTAATTTATAAAGCTTTATTCATTGAGAAAAACAACGCTGGAACGGTATGTAACAGAATGGCCCTGGACTATTTTGTAAAACCAGGTAAACCGAAACGCGTATTATCAGATAATGGTGCGCACTTCCTCTCAAAGCTATGGACAGACGTTATGACAAACAAACAAGTATAGGTTGTACATATAAATGTCAACTGCCCGTTGAGTAACCTAACAGAAAGGTGTATACTAGAGACTGGGTGACTATGTCGAAATTACTGCCATAAAAACCACAGATCTTGGGGAAAGTATGTAACAAAGTTCCAACAAATAATGAACACATTAAGTCATGATAGTATGGGTTTTACTCCAGAAGACACACTGAAAAAAGAGAAGTCAAATTGTCCCATGGAAGACTTATTAGATTTCCATCCTCGCAATGAAATTTCGATAGACGATAAAATAACAGCTAGTTCGAAACAACATGAAATAGCAAGCTGAAGAGAGGATTTGTAGACATGTCAGGAACATGAAAATTCCCAAAATTCAAGACAGGAATTTGGTCCTCATGAAAACTCACGGGAATCCTAGTAAAACTGGAAGTTAGATTAGCAAATTTAAATTCATTTACAATGGACCTTACAAAATTTTAAATGTTCCTCATGCAATGCTTATTTCTTGGAGTTTCTGATGTCTGCTAAAAGACTAGGTTGGAGGGACACAGTCGATTTGAGAAAATATGAACCAACAGTTCAAATTAATAATCGACAGATGTAAAAAGTGGTCTCCGATAAATGAATTTGCTTTTAAATTGTGTGAAATCAGTAGTGGATTTATTAATTTTGTGTCATGAGAATAATTTTTTTATGTTTATGTTGTAATACAAGAAGAGCCTTGGGAATGAAAAATGGAAACTGAGTTAAGACGATAGAGTCACAAAATAGTGAGGAAAGGAGACATCAGACAAAGTGAGAAAAATGTCACTAAATTCACAAAAAAGTCGAATTCATGTAGTAAAAATGATGTGTGAACAAGGGACACACTACAGTGCAATGCCTTTCTTTAATTTGAAATTTTGTACTTAGAACAGCGTATTTCCTTACCTGTGAATAATCTGTGTCTAGACGTAGGTAAACACAGTATGCACCTAATAAGTTAGTGGAATTTTGAAACTGATTATTTATTTTGGACAATTCTCAGTAAACGATTTTTTTCCTTTTTTAGAAAATATTACCCTATGTAATGACAAAACAGAGGCACTACTATGAAGAAAGGTATTGGTTAGTAAGTTGCCTAATTACATATGTGTGTAGTGAAGTTTTTTGATTATGTATGTCACTTGGCTAGAATATATGAAAAAGATTTTAACGGTCAAATAATTCAACGAGAGTTATATTAGAATGAGATTTTCGCTCTGCAGCAGAGTGTGCCCTGATATGACTTTTCTTGGCGGATTAAAAGTGTGTATCGGACCGAGACTCGAACTCGAATCCTTTGCTTTTTGGGGCAAGTGCTCTACCATCTTTTTTTTGTTTTTGCATTTTTTCCGTTGTTGACCGTTGGGTTTGGTAGTTGCGGACGTCACATGACATCCGTTAAAGTTCGTTTATTGATCCTTCCACTCAGTTTTTTATTACAGAGGCCAACCAGCTCTCTGGCCGGACACGCTGACCTACTGTGCTGCCGGCCAACTGAGCTACCCAAACACGACGCAAGGCCCGTCCGCACAGCTTCAGTTCTGCCAGAACCACGTCTTCTAACTTCCAAAACTTCATTGAAGCTCTTCTCCTAATCTTGCAGAACTAGTACTCCTGGAACAAAGGATATTGAAGAGACTTGGCTTAGCCACAGCCTGGGGGATGTTCCCAGAATGAGATTTTCACTCTGCTCCTACCTACGAGACGGAGTACTGGCAGAACTGAAGCTGCGAGCTGTGGTAGCTCGAATGGTAGAGCACTTGCTCCCGAAAGGCAAAGGTCCCTATTTTGACTCTCGGTCCAGCACACATTTTTAATATGCCAGGAAGAGAGTTACATTGTCTGAAGATGCATCTCCTTGAAGTGATCTTTACAGGATATGTCAACTAAACATGGGACATATTAACGATAGAACGTAAATATGATAAAAATTTGTAGAATTTTTTGTTAAGCAAACACTCTGAAAATCAGTACATCAGGCATGAATTGTATTGAGATGTTAAAAGTCTGTGCCTAACAGTTACAAGAGGTAAAATAATGAATGTTTGTTATAAATGTAAAGACTGTGATATTCACAATTTAAAATGTAAAAATATTTGCCAATGAAAATAGAAAGCAAGAAGATCTAATATGGGTTTTCGCTTCTCGATTGTGTGGGTGACCTTGGCGCAAAGGGTGCACAGGCAGAACAGAAAAGAGGCAGGTGGAATACAGTCGCACTAGAACCACAATTAAGGGAGCCTGGCTTGAATTCATAGTGCGTCAGGTCGGGTGATGTTAAGTAATAAAAAGTGCCGAAAGTGTGGCTATTGGTGTGTAAGTTGGTGTAGCAACGGCATTTGTGTACAAAAGTAGTATCTGCAGATTTCGACTTTTAGAAAGCAATATTATTCAAGGATAGTCTGTGATGGAATTTTGGTACATCAAGAAAATTGTTACCACAAGTGGGGTGGTACCAGTATATTAATTCCATCTTACTGGAGATGTGAAGAGACCAACCATTTCTCATACTGCAGTCTACAACCACAGCATTACCACCACTACGTTCACTAAGGCAAGAATTTTTTTATTGTTTCTAAGTGGATAGGACTGCAAATGAATATTACAGTCAGTTACTCATGTGTTCATTTTCTGAATAGAAACTATGACTTTAAAAATTATGTTCCAAGTTATTTCAAAAACATTTCCAAAAATGAATATTCTCATTTCCTTGTCTAAGCTGTTGTCTCAATTTCTATAAATTCAGACCATCAAAAGGTCGTCATAAAAGTTTGAGAATCACAACAATACACGGCTGTCTTAATTTCAGTGAAAGTTATCGTAGCCAGGAAAAAAATGCTTCAGAGTTAAAGTATTAAACATAAAAGTAAAGCTCGCTTTGCTAAAGTATTTGATACCAATTTTCTTATGATTAATTACACTTATTTCAGGTTGTATAGTTCTCGTTCCTAACAGTCATATTTCAGAATGGTAGCCATTGTGCTACTTGATATCCCTCACATCCTCCATCTAAACTGATTCCAAGTAAGAAACTTCAAATAAATTTTATTAAATTCATTATGCACTGAAGTAAAATAACTTCAGAAACAGTAATGTTAAATCTCTGCTTTAGAGCTAGCGACCACAAATCTTTGTAGAAGTAATATATTTTTACATGAGAACTGTTGTAAGGTTAGAACAAGTCTACAACCCAATGCTGAGGTGCAGAGAAAACTGTAAGGAAGGCAGGGAAGTGGTTGTGCAGTGTGTTTCCCTTCACTGTGTGTCGAATTAAATGTAAATTGAGCCCCGTAAACTGTATATCTCTTTGCAGGGAGGTCCTAACACAAATCAGGACCCTTACAATTCAACTTACAATCTATTAGGTTGTGCATGGTCACAAATAATTAAACGTCCTTTAAGTCAGCATGAAATTAACAGTTTTGAGGTGCAGAGTTAATGCTGATGCTCAACTGAGCCGTAAAAGCCTTCCTTTTCACTGGGTGAAGGAATACGTTATCTTTCTGGTATGGTGGAGGACACTGGAGGGGGGAGGCGGCGTCCGCTAGCAGCTCAGTCACCACAGGAAGTGGGTAGTTCCAAAACTTCTTGAAACCGGAAGTTGACGAATAAAGTTTCCTGCAGAGAGGTAACTAATATTCCGCTTATGTCAAACATTTCAAGAGCGAACACAGCTTTCATATCACCTAAAAATTGCGATTCTAGTATTTAAGAATGTACTTTCCTTGCTATGAAGAATTTGAAAAAGTTAGATTATACTTGGTACTTGTAATTTAATAATTTATGCGAATCGGTCAAATGTTGTGATTGTTGGGTTCGATTACAAGTGAAGGAGTGTAATATCCAAGTTAGTAGTTTTACTCTAATGTAGTACGTTTAGTTTCTTGTTGGCATCCTGTTGGATGCTTAGTGCTTACTAGATGAGGTTTCCACATTAGTTGCCACTTGATGGTTAGTGCAAGATATTTTCGTCTGTTAACTACACTCCTGGAAATTGAAATAAGAACACCGTGAATTCATTGTCCCAGGAAGGGGAAACTTTATTGACACATTCCTGGGGTCAGATACATCACATGGTCACACTGACAGAACCACAGGCACATAGACACAGGCAACAGAGCATGCACAATGTCGGCACTAGTACAGTGTATATCCACCTTTCGCAGCAATGCAGGCTGCTATTCTCCCATGGAGACGATCGTAGAGATGCTGGATGTAGTCCTGTGGAACGGCTTGCCATGCCATTTCCACCTGGCGCCTCAGTTGGACCAGCGTTTGTGCTGGACGTGCAGACCGCGTGAGACGATGCTTCATCCAGTCCCAAACATGCTCAATGGGGGACAGATCCGGAGATCTTGCTGGCCAGGGTAGTTGACTTACACCTTCTAGAGCACGTTGGGTGGCACGGGATACATGCGGACGTGCATTGTCCTGTTGGAACAGCAAGTTCCCTTGCCGGTCTAGGAATGGTAGAACGATGGGTTCGATGACGGTTTGGGTGTACCGTGCACTATTCAGTGTCCCCTCGACGATCACCAGTGGTGTACGGCCAGTGTAGGAGATCGCTCCCCACACCATGATGCCGGGTGTTGGCCCTGTGTGCCTCGGTCGTATGCAGTCCTGATTGTGGCGCTCCCCTGCACGGCGCCAAACACGCATACGACCATCATTGGCACAAAGGCAGAAGCGACTCTCATCGCTGAAGACGACACGTCTCCATTCGTCCCTCCATTCACTCCTGTCGCGACACCACTGGAGGCGGGCTGCACGATGTTGGGGCGTGAGCGGAATACGGCCTAACGGTGTGCGGGACCGTAGCCCAGCTTCATGGAGACGGTTGCGAATGGTCCTCGCCGATACCCCAGGAGCAACAGTGTCCCTAATTTGCTGGGAAGTGGCGGTGCGGTCCCCTACGGCACTGCGTAGGATCCTACGGTCTTGGCGTGCATCCGCGCGTCGCTGCGGTCCGGTCCCAGGTCGACGGGCACGTGCACCTTCCGCCGACCACTGGCGACAACATCGATGTACTGTGGAGACCTCACGCCCCACGTGTTGAGCAATTCGGCGGTACGTCCACCCGGCCTCCCGCATGCCCACTATACGCCCTCGCTCAAAGTCCGTCAACTGCACATACGGTTCACGTCCACGCTGTCGCGGCATGCTACCAGTGTTAAAGACTGCGATGGAGCTCCGTATGCCACGGCAAACTGGCTGACACTGACGGCGGCGATGCATAAATGCTGCGCAGCTAGCGCCATTCGACGGCCAACACCGCGGTTCCTGGTGTGTCCGCTGTGCCGTGCGTGTGATCATTGCTTGTACAGCCCTCTCGCAGTGTCCGGAGCAAGTGTGGTGGGTCTGACACACCGGTGTCAATGTGTTCTTTTTTCCATTTCCAGGAGTGTAGATACGACCATTGTAAATTGTGAGGTAGAATTCATGGAGGTGGAAGGTGTGGGTAGTATGTCCTGTAATCATTGCCTTAGATTTGGAATGGATGATCTTTAGGAGCCGTTGGTCACACCACGACGTAAACTGCCTGAAGTAAGTTTGGAGGGACTATTAGGATTCCTCGGACTTAGGATAAAGGGCGAGGAAAGCGATATCATCGGCATGCTGAAGGAAGTGGACTGGGGAGGTGGTCTGGGCATATCAGCAGTATAAAGGAGATAAGCGGCACACACGCGGTGAGATAGATGGTTCAGTATTTGGTGTTGTTCATGGTGACAAGGGATTGACGATTAGAGAGGAAGGATACAATAGGGTGTACATCATTAATTGCAAGTGCATAGATCTGGAGTTTTAACAAGAGACCAGAATGCCATATACAATCATAGGCTTTTTGCAGGTTGAGGGAGAAGAACATAGCGTATTTACAGGTGTTGAACTGATGGGAGAGGAGGTGGATGAGGGGCAGAAGCTGGTCATCAGAGCAGAAGATGGGGCAGAAGCCCTTCTGGTTAATGGGATGGAGATGGTTTGGTTCAGGTCCTGATGGGTACGTCGAGAGAAGATGGATTCATAGACCTTGCAGGATATGATGTGAGGCAGATGGGGCAGTAAGAGTACAGGGTTAGTACTATTTCAGGAAAAGTAGGATTTTTGGGGGTTTCCGCAGCTCAGTATAGTAACCTGTGGAGAGGGCAGTCGTATAAAGGGTTGCCAGAACGCCTAGAAGGAAGAGGAGACTTTCTTTAGACTATCGATTGCGGATGTAGACGTGATCAGGGGATGTGTTTAGTTACCTGTGAAGAACTGGTATTATGTTATTTGCTCTGATTGGGTTGTTTAATTCATTTTCTGCTATGTTATCCAAGTGCTGCAAGCTGGGAGTCAGGGATGCGTCAGTGGTACTTGTGTGTTTGTAGATGTTAGGAAAGAGGGAGTAACGAAAGTGATGGTCAAAAGGCACGGGGATGTCTTAAGTCTCCTGTGAAGTACTTGTTTTATCTCATGTGCTGCAGCTGAGTTGTTTAATTCTTTTTCTGGTAAGTTGTCCAAGTGCTGGAACCTTGGAGTCAGGGGTATAAGAGTGGTATTTGTCCATTTCTGAATGCTGGCAAGAGGGATAAACAAAGTGAAGATCATCGTGTATTCAGAAGATGTTAGAGAGAGGATGCAAAGTGGGTAGCTCTTGCTCTCAGGTGAGGGATTGGTGTTATGGAAGTGTGGGTATTGGATGGAATGGTTGTCGGTAAGTTGCTGGAACGCTTTCCGCTACTTGAATGAGTTAATGGGAACTATACTCATGAGTTTCTGGCGCATTTCTGGCAACGTTCTCAGCGCTTTTTAGTGTTGAGTATATTTCTGATGTCTCTCTGTATTTCTCAGAGGCGTATGAGGGTATCTTTGTCATGAGGCCTTAAGAAATTGCAGTATAAGCAATGGGATTCTCAGAGGATTAGGTCTTGTGGGAGCAGGGTGGAGCAATGAGGATGTAGACTATGTCTTTGATAGGAAACTCGTCACATATGGCGTCAGCTAAGGTCTGTTGCAAAGTAGGATGTGGGATGGGGGACATCCTCAGGTTGCACGGAGGTGAAGGGCTAGCTTACATTCTGGGTATCTATGGATTCTCATCAGGCGTCCCCATTGATGCAGGATGCGGGAGTAATCCTGGACAACTTTACGATTGACATTTAGAGGGGGGTGCACGAGAATCAGATACAGTGTAGGGACATGATAAGGATAACAGGTACGTGGTCACTTCTAATTGGATCAAGGAATTGCAGTGAGACTTAAAAGGAGATTAGGAGAAGCTAGCATGAGATCTGGGTGGTATCACTTTCAAGACATGTGTACTATGGGGTGGCGGAAATGTCAGAAAACTGACACCACTGGTGGAGTTCGAGATGTAGTACGGATTTTGAGGCCACTGACAATAATAAAGGTGGAAAATCTACAGCTGTTGTGGGTGAGGAAATTGTTGGGGAGGGAATGAGTAGGTCGGATGCTGATAGTAACGCTGGTGACAGTCAGCATTTTAAGAAGAGGCTAAGGTGTTCAGTCAGATTATTGACTGATGTTGTGGCCGAATGGGGATGAGTTTGCGATGGCCGGCTGCAACCCCACATCTGGCCGGAGGAAGGGGATTACCTGTGTGATGGAGGATACAGTGAGAGTTTCAGATGGTGTGATAGGTTTGGAGGTACTTTTTGTTAAGAATGAAGGTATCGGTATTGGAGGGGGTTACGCTTGAAAACGGGTCTGTTGGTGGGCAGGGAACGGATGTTGTAGTATAAGATGTTGCTTTGCTATCGCTGACGCACCAAGGGCGGGTTATGGGGCGAGGAGGGTGGAGAGGTTTACACATGGGTATCAAATGAGTAAAGAAGAGGTGGATATGGTTTTGCGAATAGGTGGCTTGGATATTGAGATGGAAAATGGAGTGGGCAGTGAGGGAAATTTGCTGTAGAGTGCGCAGTCGTTGGAATGGATGGGTACTTTAGAGAATGATAATGGGAGCTTGGCGGAGTGAGTTAGTAGGGTCAGTAGAATGAACGGGTACTGTTAATTCTGATTTGACGGGTGGAAGAGAGGGAGCAAGTTTGTCTTACACTTGATAGAGTACGTAGGTTCGGCACTATTGCATGTGTGGCAGGTGGGAGGGGTGGCAAGACTGGGACAGCGACACATAGGAGGTGTAACGATGTGGTTTACGGTTAAAATTCCGAGAGCGTGCGATCCAAGAAGACTCATTCGCTATATAGTAATTTTCGACGAAAACTCGACCGAACACCCGAAAGGACACCGTTAATCAATCACACTGAGAAAAGCCGACAAACCCGATTCTTAGAATAACTGGAGAAACCACTCATTCCATCAGAAACATAACTTCCATGGCCGAGTGAATGACCGAGGACTAACAATAACATTCAGAAACGAAACATTGTTGCTCTGTTAGAGTGCACAACACGAGGGAAAACAGTAGAATCTTTGTGCTGTACATTCTTCCCATAAAACAATGAGAGTGAGACGCATATGCTGTATGGAGACTGCAACATATTTCATATCCCGGCGAAAACAGTGACTCAACCCAAAAATGCAGTACTCAAGAAACATTTACTTACAGAATCCTATAAAACATATGTAGAAATAGTTTAAGCATCTTTCAAATTTCAAGTAAGAAATTTTGTTAGTAAATTCCACTATATTCTATACAGTAGCAACATGGACATGTTGTTCTGTACGTGTCTCATAAGAGGGGTAATTATTAATTAACTGTTTGAGTTGTGTCTCCTTTCCTGGGTTTCTAAAAAGGTTTTTGTTTATGTTATGATCACTCATATAATAGTTCTGCCACTTTTCCACCCCAAATTAAATATATATTTCTTTTACTTATTGTAAAATAATACTAAATTAGAATCTCCAACAAGCAAAACTAATACTTAAGTTAAAATAAGAAATGAAAAGAATTTGAAACTGTAGTATTAGGAAAATAGAAAATGCAATATTTACATAAATTAATACAATTTAATAAGTAACATCTTTTACTTGCAATTTAAGGATCACATTTTATGAAAATGTAGAATCACAAATGGGCTCAATTAATGTAGGAACAATATTTTTCACCATGAAATGGGATTCAGTACGAACTTTCTTTATAACAGAAATTTACATTTTTTCTTTCTCACTGCAACGCACGAAATTTCGTAATATTTAAAACACCCGGAATCGTCTAAACAGTGTTGGTTCCTTCTGACATTCATGCACGTGTCAAGGACATTTACTGTAACATAAAGAGACTGTACAAGCACACACATGTTAATAATCAATGATATTAAAAGTTACATTCAACTTATAGATGAAAAGTTTCAGAAGTCACAATGGGCCACTCTTCTTGAATGACCCATGCACACCTGTCGGTATTAACGATGAAGTGTCATTGTCCTTGTCGTAGTGAATCATGAAGTAGACTACTAAACAAATGAAACAACTGTCCTGTAGTAAGATAGAGATGTGACGTTTCCCGTGCACTTTTGGGTACTTCACACATATTTTTCAGTAACAGATACTAAAACCTGCCAGTTTTTGTCCTGCATCACTTTTCTTTCCCAGAGTACGATTTGTAAAGCTAACATCAGCTACTTGTTATCAAAGTGTAAGTAATGAATAGCAATTGTGTTGTGTCTAGGAATCCTGCATACTCGGTTCACTAGACAAACAATCAAACAACTCGTATTAATGAGTTGTATTACTACAAGACATGTACAAATACTTAACTTTGATTTCAGACTTCTTGTATTCCTTTATACATGATCATCCCCTAGTGCTATCAGACCGATGTGTCGCAAGCAAAGAGCGACATACTAAATAATGTCTTCCTCAGAATACACGAACACACTTCTGGTCCTAGCGACCGCTTCTAACACAGGTCCGCAGTGACTGCTGATCTCCAACTATGCTGCCTAGAGATTGCTGATAAAGAGGCTATCGGACTGGGGCGCCACCAGTCGGGCGCAGCGCTTATGTAGTCTTAACGTAGGTGCCGCTGCTGTCGCGTTGTCATCCTGGAGGGAGGTGCGTTTGCATGCAAACGGCTGACCTCTCCTCACAGCCTTCTCTTCTCTGTCGTTCCCGACTGGCGTGCTGGAACTGGCATTACAGTATAACAAATACTGTGTTGAAAGTTAATATGTCACACATGTTTTTCCTTATTTTCCTACGTTACATTAAAAACAGATCATATAAAAAAAGATAGTGTTCCAATATGATAGTTATTACCAGTAATATATGAAATGATAATTAAATTGACACCCTAGCTGCAAACAGTCGTTGATGTACTTCGTTGGGGACATGTTGAAAACGTGTGCTCCGATCGGGACTCGAAACCCAGATCTCCTGCTTACATGGCAGACGCTCTATCCATCTGAGCCACCGAGGGCACAGAGGATAGAGCGCCTGCACGCTCCCTGTAAGACCCAAATTCCCAACATCCCTACATTCCACACCACTACATCCGTAGTGCGCCTGATAGATGTTTGCCCATCATACTCATTACTCGTGGCAGCAAGCAGGAGATCCCGGGTTCGAGTCCCCGTCGGGGCACACATTTTCAGCATGTCCACAATGAAGTACATCAACACCCGTTTGCCGCTAGGGTGTCCATTTAATTATCATTTCATTTCTAGCAAAGCTGCATGGTCATCTACGGTAACTGTTCTTTCTGGAACAGATACTACCGTCATATATACCAGTAATACATGTTATATACCATTGTACACAAATTTGTACAATTATGCTATTTTCCAAATAATTTAATGCATAGTAATTTATTTCCTTACTCTGCGTTCATTCTGAACAGACTGATTCACATTGAGCCATCAGTAAATCGGTAAAGTGTATTCGGACAGAGTACCAGTGTTAAACGCCACATTATTATTCCTGTTAGGATTTTGTAATTATTAAACCGCCAGTTATTTACGACGGTATTTTCTCGTAACACAGTATTTAATAAACAGCCAGAAGTGTAGTCGCAGCCTGTCCATTATCTGCGATACACAACGCCAACAAACACACAGCGTCCAGGCGGGCTGCCTTTTGTTGTGACGAGAGCCCACCATTTGGCGGCGTTACCCCTCGTTAACACCTCCGCGTCAGCACCACCTGCCTGAATGTGGCGCCTCTGCAGTGACTTAACAGCCCGTGTTCCTCTGTCTCTGTTCGCGTTTCGTCTGCGCCGCGTTAATGCACCTCGTAATGACGTTGTTTCGGTACCGAGTTTTGTGGAAACTGCGCCACTTTTGTCTCATTTGGAATGCGAGAAAAAACACAAACTGCTCGCTTGAAATGCAGAGAATGGCGCACACAAAAAGGGGGCCAAAATAAATTCGCACTCTCGGCTGATGGCGGCTCTTCCGCACAGACGAGGCTTGCGTGGTCACTCTGACAATGACCACACACGCAATCACACACATTCACACACTGCTGTTATTTCCGCATTTTCAGGGATATTTTCGTTGCGTTGCTGATGATTTGGAGTGCGTTGTGTATCTGCGATATTTTTTATTCTTCATTGCGATGTAGTGTGATGCTGGAGGAAAATACGTGCGGGAACTGAATCGTCAGTACGATGAAAGTCTCTGTTAGTGCATTTCTGCGGACAATTATCGTCTGACTTTCGTGCCGAAACAGTTCCTTCTGACATGGTTACCCCACAATGTCGACTCAGCTCCTCTATTTTCATCTTGATCGCCGGTTCGGCTCTCGTGATGCATCGTACTAATTAATTAGGCCATATTTATTTTCCTTGGGATGTAATTCTTCACGTCAGTGTCACTTGTAAGGCAAAATTAACTATGAACTGTTGCTTATTTCCTTGCCAGTTCTGGCTTGTATTCCCATAATACAGTCACCTATTGACAGCTGCTGACCCAAATTAAAAGAAGTGAAAAACTTAGTATAGGCTGTATTCTTATTTCTTACTTCAGGCCGAAATCAAAGACAATCTCCTCACACTGATATGTTCCCAACGTGATAGTTTCTTTTAGTTCCTTTGCCTGGTAAAATCTTGCGCTGATAAAATATTGACAAAGCAGGTAAAGAGTTTGTATGTGTCGCAGTATGCGAGATGTTTATCTGCTACAAGAGTGAAGCGTTGAGTCACAAGTATTTATGGGAAAGAACCGCCATGTTAACAGAGCCCTGGGCGTTAATATCTACAGCATAGGGAGACTGGTTGTCTCTGTAGATAGAAAAGTGTTGGTCTACCAAGTATTCCAAACGCCACTGGGGGGAGAGCGACGGAAAGATTCGTATGCAATCCAAAAAAACCAACGGAGCGGTCAAGTGACGAACTTGGAATACCGCAGCAAACTGTGTGGAATATTTTGCTACGGAAGTTACATTTCAACTATACCGTCTCCAGTTCGTGCAAGAATTAAAACAAGGAGATTATGGTTGGCGCCTTCCCAATGAAGGACGCGCTTTGGGATGAACGTTTCACCCCCAAGTTCATACTGAGGGACGAAATACCCTTTCATTTATGTGGAAATGTTAATAATCACAATGTGAGAGTGTAAGGCACTGAAAATTGTTGTGACATAGTGACGCATAAACGAGATTCGAATGGCTCTGAGCACTATGGGACTTAACATCCGAGGTCATCAGTTCCCTAGAACTCGGAACTATTTACACTTAACTAACCTAAGGACATCACACACATCCATGCCCGAGGCAGGATTCGAACCTGCTACCGTAGCGGTCGCGTGGTTCCAGATTGAAGTGCCTAGAACCGCTCGGCCACACCGGCCGACTAAACGAGATTCGTCGAAGTTTAATGATTATTGTGCCATGTAAAACAAGAAACTCTATGGGCCGTTTTTCTTTTGTGAGGAGACTGACGGGTACCTCCTACCTTGAAAGGCTGCAGTTGTGTTTGTAATCGCAAATGCTTGCTAATTTCGAGAATTTCACCTGCCAGCAAGACGTGGCAACTCCTCATTGTAGTATCGATGTTCCTCGCTAGGTAACGATGGACTGACACATCGGTCGATCGAGCGTAACGGTGATGGTGAAGTGGCCCTGTTCTCTAGAACCCTCAGGCTGCTAGATCTAACGCCTTCAGACTTTTCCTTGTGGGTGTATTAAGGACCACATTTATATACCACCACCACCAATAAGACTGGAACGGCGACTGAATTCGTTTTTGGTCGCACTGGCCCAAACACTACTAACGCGACGAGTGCTTTTCAAACATCAGAAACGGTTAAAGTCACAAACAACTATTGCAATTTAATCACTCAGATTCGCAAACACATCTTATTTTATAAAAGTAGTAATTATATAATAGCAATACTTGGGGTCTCATATATCCTAACCAAAGAGCAGGATTAAGCAAAAGAGTAAGCAAAATTATTGTCACTGATTTCGCACGTACCAAAATGTCAAAGTAGTACCATACTCAAGGAATGAGCGTGGGATACGGAATTAAGAAATATGCTTAGTTATTCAGGACAAGGGGCTCCTAGTGGAGATGATTGGCCGTTGTCTTCTTCCGACCTGTTATGAATTGTCGGATGTGTATTTGTTTGTGAATGACTGACTTGAGTGCTTGTGCAACGAAGGGTTTTTGCTCTTAAGGATGAAAGGAGGGGAGAGGGCGAAACAGGACGATATCACATATCCCATTCCTCTCGAAAAGCACCAAGGCGCCCGCCAACCGATACGTCTCCATCCGACAGATAGGTCACCATTAACAATGTCACGTATTCTCATTTCATGGGACACTGTGGAGACATCAGCAACTGAGTCCAAGACAACGGATCAACGATTGATCATCAGGAATTTTACGCCACCACCCTTCAGTCTTCCATCGCGAAGATTCTATCTGCAGAAGCTTTAGCTACAGGGTCTGTTTAGTCAGATATCAGAATGTAAATTATAGATGTTTTGAAAAAAAATGTAATGAAATGTAAGGGACGCATGGAATATCGAGGAACTGTCAACGATTACACTGAAAAGTATGGAAGATGGCGGAACTGACAGTTTCATCAACTTTCACATTGTCGATATCTGAGACGCAAATAATGATTCGCATGTAGATAGAATTAATTATATTTGAAAATAGCTTATATCTTTAGCTTAGTTAAGATTATCCGACAGTGATTCTCAAAACATGAAGCACTTGTTGGTGTTTTATTTCCTGAGAATTACGTTTCGGCAATTTCGCAGACGAACAGCAGATCAAAGCTGGCCAAGGGACGCCATTACCTTCACGCATGTCGGAAGAGGTGATGCCGACGCCAGGTAGGACAGCTTTCACCAAAGGCTGTTGTGTGCGCTGGACGGGGCGAGGGGACGCCCACCGCTTGTCGACACAACGCGGTCAGTAGATAACGCCGCGGCCGTTCGGGTGGCCCCCCGAGGAATCGTTGGAATCTGCACGATATGACCGCCGCTCCCACGTTCCTAAGCCGTTTTCCCGCGGTGAGGGCGTTATAATGCACAGTAAAAGTCCCGGAAGGCGCAGAATGCACAGAAGAGGACATGAACATACCGGTGGATACTATGCAGTCTCCGTGAAAGCCCAGGTATTTATGGCTCTCACCAGAACACGCCAGGCGTCGTGTGAGGATTCTGTAAGTGTTGGGGCTGAAACTTTCTCGTCTCAAAAATACCTGCAGCTGGTCTCTCATGTATATAAAGCAAATAGGAATCTTAGGAGGATCGTTCGAAAAAACAATTGAATGCGCTCCTTCGAGGTACCGACAGGACTGAGTCAATATACACTCCTTTTTTTAGCTGTAGACGTGTGGGCGCGAAAATGCGAGAGTTTCATTGCTCAGCATAGTCTGATGCAGTAGTTCAGGAAAATTATTGCAATATGAGAGGATGTTCAACTAAAATTAACCGCTCGTCACTGGATGACTGCCGGCCGTAGTAGCCGTGCGGTTCTAGGCGCTTCAGTCTGGAACCGCGTGACCGCTACGGTCGCAGGTTCGAATCCTGCCTCGGGCATGGATGTGTGTGATGTCCTTAGGTTAGTTAGGTTTAAGTAGTTCTAAGTTCTAGGGGACTGATGATCACAGATGTTAAGTCCCATAGTGCTCAGAGCCATTTGAACCATTTTCAATGCATGACTGCCCACAAGAGGCTAGGATTGCCTCTCAAAGAATGGGTGAATGTTGCAGTGGATGACGGGGGAACTAAGGTGGATTTTGTTCGCTGAGAGTGAGAGAATCGCTTCGAATTCTGCATGAGAAGTAGACATTGCACTTTGGAGTCCCAGATGGACCATGATGAAATGTTTGTGTTAGGCAGCTCTTCCAGATTCACAACCGTGGTGCGACTCAGTGACCGCCGACAGAAGCATTCATTATTAAGTTTTGAGTGGTTTTTGGAATTTGGACGTCTTACGAAACTTGGTTCGGTCCCTTCGCCGGTGCAGAGATGTCGGGTGACCAATGGCCAGGTGCTACCTTTGCAGGGTTGGGTCTGGGGGAGTATATCGGTCTGTGATTTTTCCTGGCCTATGTCTGTAGCCTTGGTTAAGGAACTGCCTGATAGTCTAATTTTGGAGTTTGATTTCATCAATAAAACCGGGTTATCTTAGATTATTCCGGACACACCTTTTCCTTTGAGTTTCCTCCTACGGAGAAGTTTGGCCTTTGCGAGTGCCTCATTGAAAATATTTTTTGGATAAAGCTTTGCGCTTTCTGCCTACTGAAAATTCATTGTAGTTGGGTTTTTCAATCATGGGCATTCAGCTGCCCTAAAATTAAAATTCCTTACTTGTTGAGTCTTAGATTATTTGGGTCTTCAGCATAATTTAAAATATTTTTGGGTAAAGCTTTGGGCCTTCTGCCTTTTGAAAACTTATTGTAGTTCTGTTTTTCAATCATGGACCTTCAGTCTTCTTAAAGTTAAAATTCCTTACTAGATAAGTCTTAGATTGTTTGGCCCTTCAGCCTCATTTAAAAAAGAGTTATTTAAAAATGAAGCCATGGTCTTTCTGCCTTGTAAAAATTTATTATAGTTGTGTTTTGAATCATAGGCCTCCTGCCGCTTTAAAGGTAAAATTCCATATTGTTAAGTCTTAGTTTGTTTGGGCGTGCAGCGTCCTTTTTTTAAAAATTAATTAAGGATAAAGCCTTCTGCCTTCTGCCTTTGAACATTTATGGTAGTTGTGCTTTTAAATCATAGGCCTTCAGCCGTTTGAAAATTAAAATTACCTACTAGTCAAGTGTTAAGGCTGTTTGGGCCCTCAGCCTCATTTGAAATATTATTTAAGGATAAAACCTTGCGTTTTCTGCCTTTTGAAAATTTAATGTAGTTGTGTTTTCATTTTAAGACAGCTGAAAGCCCATTTTTGGAAAACAGAACTGACGGTGTGTGGCGGAGGGTACCTTGAGTACCTCTATCGTTTCTCCCTTCTATTCCAGTCTCGTATTGTTCGTGGAAAGAAGGATTGTCGGTATGCGTCTGTGTGGGCTCTTATCTCTCTGATTTTATCCTCATGGTCTCTTCGCTCTCCGTTGGATCTTCTCTATCTCTTCTATCAACCCTATCTGGTACGGATCCCACACTGCTGAGCAGTATTCAAGCAGTGGGCGAACAAGCGTACTGTAACCTACTTCCTTTGTTTTCGGATTGCATTTCCTTAGGATTCTTCCAATGAATCTCGGTCTGGCACCTGCTTTACCAACTATCAACTTTATATGATCATTCCATTTTAAATCACTCCTAATGCGTACTCTCAGATAATTTATGGAATTAACTGCTTCCAGTTGCTGACCTGCTATATTGTAGCTAAATGATAAGGGATCTTTCTTTCTATGTATTCGCAGCACATTACACTTGTCTACATTGAGATTGAATAGCCATTCCCTCCACCATGCGTCAATTCGCTGCAGATCCTCCTGCATTTCAGTAGAAACTTCCATTGTTACAACCCCTCGATACACCACAGCATCATCCGCAAAAAGCCTCAGTGAACTTCCGATGTCATCCACAAGGTCATTTATGTATATTTTGAATAGCTACGGTCCTACGACACTCCCCTGCGGCCCACCTAAAATCACTCTTACTACGGAAGACTTCTCTCCCTTGAGAATGACATGCTGCGTTCTGTTATCTAGGAACTCTTCAATCCAATAACACAATTGGTCTGATAATCCATATGCTCTTACTTTGTTCATTAAACGACTGTGGGGAACTGTATCGAACGCCTTGCGGAAATCAAGAAACACGGCATCTACCTGGGAACCCGTGTCTCGTGGACAAATAGCGCGAGTTGGGTTTCACACGATCGTCTTTTTCGAAACCCATGCTGATTCCTACAGAGTAGATATCTAGTTTCCAGGAAAGTCATGATACTCGAACATAATACGTGTTCCAAAATTCTACAACTGATCGACGTTAGAGATATAGGTCTATAGTTCTGCACATCTGTTCGACGAACAAGAGCTAGGTGAATGTTTGGATTTTGACGAAGTCATGCAGGAGTTCGCTGATGGTTCAAATGGCTCTGAGCACTGTGCGACTTAACTTCTGAGGTCATCAGTCGCCTAGAACTGAGAACTAATTAAACCTAACGAACCTAAGGACATCACACACATCCATGCCCGAGGCAGGATTCAGTTCGCTGATGCCAGAGCAAGAAAATATATCTGTAATATAGGGTAAGTGTGGGCAGGTTCGTTTCTCATTAATTTTAGTTTTGATTTACTTATGTATATCGTGTTTATCCATTGATTTATTTAATAAAGATTCGTCTCACCCCCATGCGCTGACGGGCTGCTGGACGTGCTGTTTGACATATTATATAGTCCGTTTACTTTATCTTCTACCCTGAGACCCACACTTCTGCTCAGAATTCGTTGACTTGATTAGGAAAGTTCCGTGCCTTTTGCAGCTTCTCCCAATGTGTGCGATCTACCATTGTTCAGGGCTGCAGTGAACATTCGTTTGCCGGCCGCGGTGGCCGTGCGGTTCTAGGCGCTCCAGTCCGGAGCCGCGCTGCTACTACGGTCGCAGGTTCAAATCCTGCCTCGGGCATGGGTGTGTGTGATGTCCTTAGGTTAGTTAGATTTAAGTAGTTCTAAGTTCTAGGGGACTGATGACCACAGCAGTTGAGTCGCATAGTGCTCAGAGCCATTTGAACAATTTTTGGGCATTCGTTCAGTGCGCAGTGACGTGATGTGCGTTTGATACTTTGCCTTTGTAGTGTGGTACGAATTCAACAGCACAAGTGAAGATAATCTTCTACGAAAATACGCACTTTCACGGAACCTGTCTCTCCTGCCCGTCTACTTCAGAACAAGCAATCGATACAAAATGCAAACCGTGAGCGCTGGATGTACTGCGAGAACTCTACTCGCCTCTGTTCCCCGCTCGTTATTCTCTCCGCGGCGGTCATGGTGCTTCTCCCTCCGCACTCACACTCCCCTCTACTCAGGGAACGAGAAAAACTCAACATAGTTATAATCTTGGAGTTACATCTCAAAGTGTATTACAAAACATTTTGCTTCTGTTAAGCGACTGGTCTCACAGACATGCTCACATTAAAAAGACGCGTAAATATGAGTGATATGTGAAGAAAGACGTCATGGACGAATGTAAATGTAAAATTATTTATTATAAATGAAAATGGAGTTGGAGGTGTGGTATGTTGGAGGCGGCCCTTGAAATTTTCTCACTGCGCGGAAAAATCCACGGAGCTGGTCCTGACAACTATCGAATAACTTGAAAATTATTATGTATTTGAGTTAGGTTTTTTTCCCACCAGTCTTCTGACTGGCTACCAGTTTCGGTGCTTCAGTGCACTATCTTTAGGCCTTTCCCGACGCCGAGGTTCACACAGTAAATGACATCATATGGAGTGCTGTAGATGTTTCATTTTATTATATAAGTGAACAGTTGAAGTTCCTCAGACCTCCATTCACAAGGGTGGTCATAAAAAAAATTCTTCTGACTGGTTTGATATGACCCGCCACAAATTCCTTTTCTGTGCCAGCTCTTCACCTCAGAGTAGCACTTGCAAAAACCTACGTCCTCAATTATCTCCTAGATGTATTGCAATCTCTCTTCCTCTACAGCTTTTGCCTTCTACAGCTCCCTCTAGTTAAATGGAAGTTACTCCCTTATGTCTTGGTAGATGTCCTACCATCCTGTCTCTTCTTCATGTCAGTGTTTTCCGTATATTTATTTCCTCACGGGTTCTGTGCAGAACCTTCTCATTCCTTACATTATCAGTCCAACATTCGTCTGTAGCACTATATCACAAATGATTCTGTTTTCCCAGAGACCATATTTCACTGCCATACAATGCTGTACTACAAACGTACATTCTCAGAAACTTCTTCCACAAGTTTATTTTTTAAACAATACCACCCTCATCTGCAGGTTGTTATCCTTGTCATCTGAATTAAAAATGGAAATTTTGAGGAAAATTAAATCATCATATTTAATTTTCTAAATATCTGACAGTTTCTTGATTTGTACCAGTGGTTGCATAAATTGCACTACCTATGTGAATTTCGTTTCTAATTTTCTAGGTATGTTCTAGTATAAGTGTAAGGAAATTTTGGTAATTTAATTTCTCACATCACTATTCGCAGGAATTACAATTTAACTTTTTTGTTATTTTCTTCATGCTTGCTCACTTTCATAAATCTACATTGCGAGGTGCCGGAGCAAACAGTGTATTTAACACTAAATTCTTCCAGAATCTACATATGTAAATGATGCTCTAAGCCCCCCTTATTCTAACTCCGACTTTTGCTGTTGCACATGGATTAAAAAATATACGCGAACTGACTGTAATCAACCCTGCAAGTGGAGTAGAAAAGAGTTTGGCACCTGCAATGATTTAATTTGATAAATAAGTTAAATAAAGGAAGGTTTCATTAACGTAGTGAGAAATGATGGGTTGCTCTACCAATTAACAGAATGAAAGCTCTGTCCAAAATAACAATATGATTTATTAAGACTAAACACAATATAATAAACAAAAACACATGAAACATTTATAATACATCAAATTGGCTCAAATTGGATACTCAAACAAATGCTGTGAAGGTGAAGTTGTCCCTAAACTAGATTGTGAGGTTTAAGACGAAGTGGTATGTGGAGCCAATTCCTTGCCACTCAAATCTTAAGAGAGACACACAGCTAACCCAACATTAATTGCTGCTACTCAAGACAGAACAAAGTTAGAAAAAGACGAACAAGCGCGCTCTGCTGAGCTCTGATTATCACCTAGGAAAATCCCTATCTGCCGGTGCTGCGGATATACATTACCAAACTGTCTTCTTATCTGCCAGAACACGATCTGCTGTACCGGAGGCGATGGCTGGTTGCTTCGACGTCCTCGACCAAAAGGCGAGAGCCGACTCCTCTTGAGTACATGTACATGCCGAACACCGAACATTCCCGCCTACACGACGGTGGCCGTGGTTAAACGTTCCAATCAGCAACTCGAAAACCGGCGGAAAATTCCACTCCATTGCCGTAGCACTACCATTCCACCAATGGAGATTCTTGGCGCCAATTTCTGCGCTGATTTTGCTACGTCACGGGGCTATGCCCTGAGCAAAGCGCGGGAATTTTCCCGCCACAACTGCCTGGGTACACAAGTCATTCCCACGCCTCGCTGGTAGCATGCCAGAAAGTGTTTTCGCTAAGTTTCTGCGAAGTAACGGAACCTCTAGCCCAGCCGCTACTTCAGGCCCCTCCGGGCGTGTCTTTTGACAATGTCGGCGTCTGGAAAGCATTCACTCGACTCCCTCACACCCTTTCAAAATCAGCAAAGCCTGCCTGTAGCCGGACCACCTGGGTGACGAGAGACGCTGTGTGGGAAGTCCACGTGTGAAGGAATAGCAACTTTCCACTGCATGCAATTAGAGAGGAGAATCGTAAGATAGAAATATGAGAGGGGGCTCATGCCACCTCTCAACATTTTGCATTACATGCATCTAATCTTTTTTCCCGTTCGATCTTCCAAGCACACTGTGATGTTGTTCTCTTTTCGCATAGCTCACAGTCCACTCGTCATCTCCCAGATATTTTGGCTAGAGCTTTAAGTTTCAGTTAGAGCTGCCATTACTTCCCTCCAATTCCGTGAAATTTCTTGGGTGGACAACTTTCATCCACTTCTTGGGTACCATGGCTCCTTCTGTATTGAAGTTATGGGGCAGTCGGATTCGTTCTGCATTCTCGAAAACAAGTTTTCTTACGGTCAAAATGTACAGACCGAACATCAACACGTGAAATGTAAGAATAAACTCTTAATATTAGTTTTCAAATTTTCAATACTGTGGCTTAACGTTTCTACATCTCTGTTTGCATTTCTATTTTTATTTTGTAAGTGCATCTTAACTGTTGGCCTAGCCACATTTTATATGTGTGCACATTCATGTAGTCTATGATCCCCATTTAGATATATTATTACAACGAAGTGCTACTCATATATACTCCAGTTTCCAAAACACATTTCTATCGCCATGTTACAAAACAAAATAATTACTTCGTTAATAACTTAGGATAAAGTTCATCGCATCCTTTCACAACATCACGGCATTAATAATGCTAAACGCTTTTTTAAAGTTCGCTATAAGAGCTTATATTGTAACAGGACGATGTGATGGTACACCTAAGGAAACTTCGCGATTTTCTCTTTGTCAGTTTCCTTCAAACGAATCACAACAGATACAAATCCGTAAATGTCTGAAAAGTAAGATAACTTCATGCATATTCACTCATAAATAAGACGTTAAGTTATAACAATAATTCTCTTCGCTAGGTACACAAAAAGATTGGATAAAACTACAACAAACTAACGCTGTCTTCAGACCATCTGTTCCTCCACACAGAACTTGTAGCTGACAATATGGCTCCAAGAATCAAGTACTTCATGTTGACCTTATTAAAAGCCACATAGAACAAGCTGTACGAATTATATTCTAGTGATGCAAATTAAGAGTCGGTAAAATACTGGCAATCCTCCCCTGTTCAGTAAGTGTTTGTGAGTGAGAGCACTTGGCGACTTTCTACAAACTTTGCGCTTAGTATTAGATCTCTACTAAACTTTTTCTTGCCTATATCCCCAAAAGAATTATGAACATTAAAAAGTATACCGCTGTAACACTTTCAATATTCATACAGTAAAAAGTCAGCATCAACCACAACATTTTAATTCATTATTTCCTTACCACTAATTCTATTCGCAACATATTTTGCAGACGGTATCCACGTATCGATGAAATTAAAAGCAAGGGCTGTAACATTACGGGTACAATGGAAGTTCCACTGTTAATTGCAAGGGAAAGAGCGAACGGGTAGGAAGAATACATTGAGGGCCCCTATGATGGGCTGGAATTATCTAATGACTTAAAGGAAAAAGAGACAGGGATCGATTGGAAGATATAGTGCATCCAGTATTAGAACACGAATTTAGAGCAGATGTGGAAAGCTTAAAACTAATATGACAGAAGGAACAGACATCATTCCATCAGAATTTCTAAATTCATTGTGGAGGTGATAACAAAATGACTACTCACGTTGATGTTTAGAATGTATGAGAGTGGCAATATACCATCAGACTTTCAGAAATACATCATCAACACAATTATCAAGAGTGCAAGAGCCTACAAGTGCGAGAATTATCGCTCAGTCAGCTTAACAGCTCATGCATCCAGGTTATTGACAAGAATAATATATAGAATAATGAAAATTAAAATTAAGAATTTGTTAGATGATGATCAGTTCTGCTTTACTAAAGATAAAGAAACTAGAGAGGCCGTCCTGACATTGCAATTGACAAGACAGTCAACACTAAAGAAAAATCAAGACACGTTCTTAGCATTTGTCGACAGTGTAAAACGGTGCAAGAAGTTCGAAATTCTGAGAAAAATAGGGGAAACTGGTAATATACAATATGTACAAGAATCAAAAGGGAACAGTAAGATTGGGAGACCAGCAAGTACGTGCCGGGAGTTGGTTCAAATGACTCTGAGCACTATGGGACTTAACATCTGAGGTCATCAGTCCCCTAGAACTTAGAACTGCTTAGACCTAACTAACCTAAGGACATCACACACATCCATGCCCGAGTCAGGATTCGAACCTGAGACCGTAGCGGTCCCGCAGTTCCTGACTGAAGCGCCTAGAACAGCTCGGCCACTACGACTGGCCCCCTGTGCCGGGATTAAAAATGGTGTATACAGAGATGTAGTCTTTCGTCGCTATTGTCAGTTTATACGTCTAAGAAGCAATGATGGAAATAAACGTGAGGTTGAGGAGTCGTATTAAAATTCAAGATGATGACATTGTTGTCCTCAGTCAAAGTGAAGAAGAATAACATGATCTGCTGAATGGAATGAGCAGTCTAATGAGCACAGAATACGGATTCAGAGTAAATCCAAGAAAGACAAAAGTAAAGAGAAATAGCATAAATGAGAACAACGAGTGACTTAACATCAGAAATACTGATAATTAAGTAGAAGAAGTTAACGAATTCTGCTACCTAGGCAGCAAAATAAATCATCGTGGACAGAGCAAGGAGGACGTAAAAAGAAGACAAGCACTGGCAAAATGGATATTCCTGGCCAACAGATGTTTATCAGTATCAAACATAACTTTTAATTTGCGGAAGAAATTTCTGATAACGTACTACCATACCGAAAAGTATCCGAAAGACCAGAATTGCATTTCGTCCGACTTGCATGCAGCCCACATAATGTAGCTGTCTGGCAAGTCCTATCTCTTTGTAATATTGTCGTTTGACTATACAAACTGGATATCACGAGAGACCACTAGAGAACACTGTTATTTAAGGTAATCAGTCCTCATATAAATCACCATTACGATACTGCAAATCTTGAAAAAAGCGTAACTTGTGATAACACAGTGCGTAATGCTTGTAAACTCAAATTTATTGCAGTAAATGGCATTTCAAAGTCGCTACAACATTCTTTAGAATTTGAGTTTACTGACTCCGTCGTTTAAGTCATTTCAGCAATGGTTCAAATGGCTCTGAGCACTGTGGGACTTAACATCTGAGGTCATCAGTCCCCTATAACTTAGAACTACTTAAACCAAACTAACCTAAAGACATCACACACATCCATGCCCGAGGCAGGATTCGAAACTGCGGCCGGAGCGGCCTTAGGCAAAACTAAACATTTTTACGAACAGGAGATGTTGTGACAATGTCTGGACTCCTAAGTTCTATGAGAGTTCGATGTATTTTTACTCTTTAAAAGGTTTTCCCACACCCGTAAAACGTCGTTCCTGATACGAGATATTTGTCATAAACTGGACGTTGAACTGCCCAATTAAAAGCGTTTCACAATTGCTGCAGTCGAAAACTTGACAGAGTTGCTATCAACTCTTGGTATGAAGCACTTATGATAGGTTTAAATGCCCGACATCAAGAAATATATGGCACTGTATGACAATACCGTTTATTTTGAGAGATATACATCGGGCCTGGAGATGGCAAAATGGAATGCCGAAACTGGAAGTCAAAATAAAATAAAATAACATTCCAGTTACACGGCTGTTGGCGAATTTCATTGATATTGATAATTACTTGACCAAGCTGGTCCCCCGTCCGTGATGGATCAAAAGAGGTTAGGCAGTTAAAAGTCGCCGCCAACAATGTAATACTCCTGGCGTCCTCAGAAGATTGATGTAATTTTCTCTGTGTAAAAGGTTGTGCGTTCCTGTCTTTCGGCGCGTAAACAAAGTGGACACCCCTTCCGCTAAGGGCAGTACCACCATGGTGTTGTATACTCAAAATACAATGTAAGTATTCCACATATTACGCCACTTTTCCTTAAAGTTAAAGTACGGTTGTGCCACCGCTACTGTCGGTCCCCTTAAACGATATACATCATAATCATAAAACTGCATAAGAGTATCGTTTCACGTCTCCGGCAGGAAAAGTATATCGACGTCCGCTGCCCGTAGCATGTCTCGCTGCATTGGATCTTTACTGGAATGCTAATACCACTTATGTGAACCGTAGCAATACGGCAGACGTGAGGCGTCGTCTCGGCTGTGCACTGCTTGAACGTTACGCACCAATGAATAGGCTGGCACCGGAACATCATTCTTCTTGGACCGGGACCACAAGACACCTCCTCATTGCCTGCCGTCGACAAGGTTCCCTCCCGACACATTGTCGGTGGGAGCCAGTGACTGAACGTCCACCTCCTGCATCTCATCAGGTTGGTCCATTTCTTGCGCCCAGTCTCCCTATGAACTGATGGAGATTCTCGCTGTTTGTGGAAGTTCGTTTGTACTATTGGCAGGTGGGACGGCATGCCGTTGCATGTCTCCATCGCCTCTCCTTAAGGTTGTGGGTGCTCTACAGTCTGTAGCTAATGTGTCGTGGACGGCAAATGGTCCTTGCCAGCTGGTGGAGACAAATCGTGATCATTTCCACTATTTTGTTCGTCGCCTTGGCTGTGTTGCGCGTCATCTGTTGACAGCCGCTCCTTCGTTCGCTTCTCCGTCAAGTACCGTTCCCGCAGTCGCACCTCCACTTCTGCAGAGTGATCCGCATTCATATCTGCAGATAGGTTCGACGGGAGTGTGGGAGGACACTGATTCCGCAACTGTTGTGGTGCATCTGGCTGACAGTGTGATGAAGTTCATCTGCGCCGTCAAATAACAGGAGATCGGGGGCGACACTCGTGGAGTGCATAGGCAACGGCCTGCTTTGCACGTCGCTCACGTCATTCGTGAGCGCTTCCACGTACGTAATAGGCAGCGATGCCAGCTGTTACTTATTTGGTGTTTTCTTTTAGCCTCTTATCTACTCAACAGGACAGACCGAAACTTGCCCATCAATTGTCATGAATAATGCACATACTATTTTAACATCATTTCAAATGTGTTAGTAATAATTAAGCATTAAGCTATTTAAGAGGGTGGGCTGAATGTATATACAGTAACTCCATTAAAAATTATAATAATAAAAACGACAAAACTGTGTGCTTGTAGGAATCCAGATGGCTCACACAATGGTCTGTTACACTATGCGGCATTGGTAGGTGATAAATTTTGCAATTTATAATTCTGGACTACACTACTACAACATTATTCTATACAGCACTACACTAAGCGCCACTGCACTAACAACTGTTCTTGGTGTTAGAACCAAGCTGGATCTCTCATTGGTTTGGATGATTAGCCCACGGCGCCATGAGGTTTAGCTCAGGACTCACGTTGGCTGTGCTGCTGTGCCACGCAACACGTCGAGATTGGGAGATGGCAGATAGGGTCTCAGGATGTCCTTCCTGGTAAGTTTCTATGGGGCCAAACTGCTGAGGTCATCGTTCCCTAGGCTAACACACTACTTAATCTAACTTAAACTAACTAACGCTACGGAATACAAACACACCCAAGCTCGAGGGAGGATTCGAACCTCCGACGGGGCGAGCCGCGCTTAATCTAACTTAATATAACGCTACGGAATACACACACACACACTCATGCCCAAGGGAGGACTCGAACCAGCGACTGGGGTAGCCGCGCGAACCGTGGCAAGGCACCTGAGATCACGTGGCTACCCCGTGCAGCCAGAAGGCTGTAGCAGATGGATTTTCTGCAGTGTAGCTCTCATTTTTATGATGTAATGCCTCTCCTTGTTTGTCTTTCAGCCATGAAGGCTCTCAATTGATGACGTGAAATCTTAACTGTAAGCGACTTCTGCTTATGCTGCAGTTCCTCATTCCTTGTTTTATTATAGACTGTTGCATTTCCAAATACATTCCTGTTCTGGTCTGTGACATCTCGTCTAACGGCATACTCCAGACGATGTGATCCGGGGAACCGACCGCCTCACATTGACAAGTATCTTCGGTGCGCTGTCATAATTTCAGTAAGTAGCTGGGATACGGAACATGTGCCGATAGCTAGTGTATAGCTCCCTTTATTTTGGAAGGAAGCATGTCATTTTCGTTCTTTCTTTTGTGTTAGAAAGGCTCTGGGGGGGTTCTCCTCCCTGTTTCTGCCCAGTCCCAGATTTCTTATCGTCCTCTATCAATTCATGCTTTAATTTCCTTTTTCGACATCTCTAGTGACTTTACCTTATGATATTCGCTCGTTTTGAGCCAGTATTGTGCACCTCTCTTTCTTACTGCAAGGTCCAGAGGTAGCACGCCCGTTACCTATACTCGCCTGTCAGGCGAACGCGTACACTCCCCTGTGCTCGGCGTAGAGCCTGTGCTGTCCTCACCTTTCTGCTACGTTCTTATTGCACTTAGTAGCAGCTGGAAACTTCTTTGGCCAATTGCTGCTATATTATACGGGCTTTAATGACTCTTTGGCAGACGATTTCTTCTTGTGCCTGAAAGTCTTGCTTTTCGTCGATGTTAATTCCAGTGTACTTGTACACTGCTTTTCAAAAGTTGGTCATTTATTCTGATAGTAGGATGCCTCGTTCTTAATATTGTTCCTTTTAGTAACGTAGAGACCGTTTCGTGACCTGACACCGTTTGTCTTCTACGCACCAGCTGATTAAAGAATTACTTTACTGTTTTACTCTAATTTATCCCTTGTGTTAGCATGCCCTTGCTCGTGCACCATATTAAAAAGAAAACGTGTCTGACAAGAGCGAAGAGAAATATGTACACTAGGACAAAACTTGAAGTAAAACATTTTAATCCCATAATCAAGAAAAGTCCGGTACGGCATATAAAATCGTAACCCAAAGGGGAATGAACAGTGAGCACATCAAGTACTAACAGATTAATGGGCCATAAAATCCCCAGGATACTAAAGTTCGACCGAACTTCACAATCATAGGCAATATATGCCGACTGACAGCACGACATCCTGTTCGAAAGCACGCAAGGTGGGCAACTTGCACACTGCACCAAACTCGACTACCGTTGATAATCAAGCAAGGGAAAGGTACTACCAGAGTCATGAAGCGGAATAACACGCTCCTGATTAAACTACACACATGCATAAGGAAGTCTTTCACACACTGCCGGTCTAATACGGGGGTACTGTTTAGGTGGTTTAGGGGCGTCACCCACGCCCGTGTTCTGTCGTCAGGTGCTTGGACATGGCCCCCGCTTGTCCTTGCAGTATCGCACCGATAGACATGGATAACCACGTCGATAACAGTTCCTGACCTTACAGCGAACATAAGGAACCCTTTCCGAACTCTCAAGAACCCGGCAAACACTGGGACGGGCATTCGCGGTTTTATGACGGGATTCATCCGCCAACCGCATTTCTTCAATAGAAACAAGCAGCCAGAGAAGTGAGTTTAGTGGAAAAGTAGCCCGTGAACGGTCCTTCTGTTTCGTCCCCCCAACGACATTACGAACAACGTCTAACTCTGAGACCGGAGGCCCCAAGGCGGTCACGGCGGTGTGAATCCTTTCAATATGATCAGGCAAGTTCTCATCAATAGACTGCACACGCCAAAATTATTTATTCTCAAGTTCTCTTTTAGTTCAAAGGAGCAATTTAAGCTGTTATATTCTTTTCTTGAGTGCTCTTAAGGAAGCTTGATTTGGCAGTACCCCAGCAAAAATTCTGGTTAACAACCACCTAGTTAATGGATATAATAACTCCATAACAATTTTTATGAAACGCCCAACGCGTTGGCATGATTTTAAGATCGGACTGTTAATCACAAAAAAACTATAGCTGACTATGCTGCGTTAGTGGGAGATCAGTGACCCCTCACTATCTTTGAACTAGAGAATTCCGTAATTTAGCTCACTCCCCAACAGACCTACTTGTCGGTAAATACGCGACGTCAACGGTATTCCACGAAACCTGTCTAGTAATTCTACCCTGATCCTGAATAGCACTTCCTCCCTTTTCTAATCCAAGAAGACTAACCTTTACTTGCAACTCTTTAATTTGGCTAAGTATTTGTTCCACCGAGGTGCTCTGCTAGGCCGTTAGCTCTAATTGTCTTAAGTCAGACACCCTATTCCTCCAATGCGCCATTTGCGCTTGCACCCGACACCACTGTCTACGGGGTTGTCATTAATAAAGGCAATATTTGGAGCCAATTCTAAACGGGCTGAAGGGTAAAATATAATAGCCGAACCTCCCTCACCGATGCTGTTAGGAGCAATGTTCACCGGTTGTTCAGTAGCAAGATATATTCCTCCTGCCAGGTCATTTACATTGCCAAGTCGTAATGGAGCTGCTAATTCATTCCCATCAGTTATCTGGCTACATACGTTAAACTCTTATTCGCGGCGAAGCAGAGCTATTACAGCACACGCCCGGGACTCCACATTACAATACTTATTTAAAACAGTACAATAATGAATACAAATTCTGAGAAAAGTCAGTGAATGAAGGCTCTAAGGTAAAAAATTTCTGCACGGCTGGAGAACTAACAGGCTCTCTATAAATCAACTGAAAAATCGGATGAAAGCTGAAGTGGTAACTACAGTTTCAATTCAGCCAGGAAAGAAAGCCGGGATAGGGCTGAACCAGTGGGCATTTTACACACGCAAATTTATTTGGCATTCCAATCACGTAGCAGCAAATTAAATTTTCATTCATTTTTTTATTTTAATTAGAAGGCCATATAATGAGAAACTCATTGAAAATTCAATGCCAGCTTAAATTTACGTAAATTTTAAATCTGATTTGACCCCAGATGACACCATTCTTTAAGGCAAGATACGCCCAATATAAGGCATAGAATGTAATAAAGCTAACGGTGTCATAGTGTCAGATGTAAAATTACATGACCAGTCACTTACTTTAAAAATCAGAAGAATTAAGTGGAGGCAGATAAGAAGAGGGGAATGCATATACTAATGCATGTCGCCAACATTCACAATAAGCGTTCTTCTGGAACACGGCGCTTCACACTGGCTGAAGGTTCACAAGCACCACAGAAACATAAGGTTGACACAAGGAACAAATTATAATGAGATGTCAGTCAGTGAATCGTTTTAAAATGTCTGCCAGATCTTGCAATCACATTGTCCTTTCAATACCATGGAGACACGGACATCCCTACCTAACAAAAGGAAGACAGACAAGAATGACAGTGAACACTGCCCTGACAGCTCGGGGCCCGTCGGATACACCACAGCAGGAGCCACATCGGCGCTCGACTTCTCACGCGGGGTAACATGACCCTAATATTGGTCACCCGCCAGCAGCAAACACCACAGTGAAGAGGCCCCAAGAAAGCTGATTGCAGCTTCGTTCCTCAGCTCATTCTATTCACCAAACCGGCCACCATGCCCGGAGCCACCACGCCAGAGAGCTCTGCGTACCAACGGCACCGTGTTAGTCAAAGTCACGTGAATAGTGATATCGATACACTGCGAGCAAGCCGCCAGGGCTCAGCCTCCCAATCAGTGTCAGATTAATCAGTGCAACAGTGCAATGTTACAACGCAGCTCCTTTAGAGTACCAAAAAAGCCAATGAAATTTGGGAAACATAAGTCGTAAGAAAACAACTGATTTGTAAAACGTGTGTTGCATGATATCGCACCATAACAGCTGTTACAAAACTGTTTCTCCACACAGTCTAGGGTGTCAATCAAAGTGAGGCACAGACCCACGCCAGCAGAAGCTCCTCTAGATTTTGATTTCTGGCCATCCACTCACACCTTCAACCCCAAATACTCTAATAGACACTCCAGCAGCAAACACTGAAAAAAAAACCAGTTCTATTTTAAGTTAGATTAAAATAATTTCTCTTTATTTACCAGTTTCCTACATGCATAATAAGTGTCTGATGACCAGCAAAACATGCTTGAATCACTCTGCAGTACGTTAAATTAAACGTAAAATAAATAATTAATTTGCGTTTCTGTGCCTTAGTCTGCATTACACGAGATAATGATCACATTATTGATTCCTCAGAAGCTCAGTGTAACTGAAATTGTAGCCATAGACTCAAATCCCAATGGAGTAGCATATTTAAAATGATAATTTTTTTCTCCTCCTCTATCTTAACTGATACAGAGCGCAACGAATTTACGTAACAAATTCCTACGAAACCCTTAAGTTTCTACTGAAGTGCTGTGTAGGCCAAAAATTAGTTTTTCATAATCATAAGATGACTGATGAATTATATCAGATTTCACTGATTGTTGTTTATTAATTCGTATATGCTTCTCTGTCGCTTACTTTCACAATGTGTCGAAAAATAGACCTGGAAGGATGGAAACGTTGGATAATTGTCATACACAATATTCGTATATAGCTTAAGAACATTTCTTCAGAGCAAAGGCCGAATCCCTTTTCTGTAAATCTACTATAAAGCTGGTGAATTTGGTACAAATTTGCGTTCAGTGTCATAATTTATTTGAGTGAGGGGGGAGTGTGTTTCAACGATACTGTGCTAGACTATAACACTTATTTATCGCATCGGTAGCGAGGTGATAGTCATGGGATGGAAATCAAGTTGCTGGGTGAACGATGAGAGCACAGAGCATTTCGCAGGGATTAACTAGCATATAGTGGGACTGTATCATGCGTAGGGTGAGCGATTATTGTTGCTGATACTAATACCCACTTTTGAGTAGTTCTTTGAGAGTTAGTAATTGTGACCTATTTTCTGATGTAGTGGTAGTTTGGCGTTATGATTCAGCAACATATGCATAGACTATGCAAATTCTGGAGCAGTCTGCCCATTTGTGCCGCCGCAATAAAACTTGATAATTCACATATGACAGTTGTGGTAGCCTAGATGCGTCGTCAACATTAAAACGCCTTGTGATAAATTAATAACATTCTGCGCAAGCGACGCATAGAATCTCAGTACCGCGATCAGTTTGGCAAAAGTGTTATTATTTTCACTTCTTTCTGTCTTCAGCACACTGTATCCTGAAAAGCTCCTACACCATCCCTTGCTCCATTTTCTGACAGCAAATCCTACTTCTTTGGCCTTAGCAGCAGATGGAACCGAAGTTGTAGTGCCTATATTCACTAGCTCAGTTCCCATTGGAATTTAAAGCACCCATTTTCTGTCATTTCTGTTGTTTCCTACGTAGTAGCCTCTCCTGATATTGAACTATAGATTCCTTGTGTTGCTTGTAGCGTACGATGTCTATATGTGCATATTACGTTTTGAAATCGATGTTGTGCTGTTGTCTCTCCATTTGTGGATTTGTGTTTCATGAATAGTGCCATTGAAACTTTGTCAATAAATATTTTGCAAGTCTAGTATTACAAAACGTTGTGTTGCCTAGTCAAAACGTTTACAGTATAACTGCTGGAGATGTTCTAAATATACGAAACACGTCTAGTGATAAGGTGTTACGGTTAGTATGCTCAAGAAAGAATAACAAAAATAATTGTGATAGGTAATGATTTGTGTTTTTTAGTTTGTAGTGGGGCATCTGAGAGTAATTAGGGACGACGCTGTAGTTCCTAGATCTAGTTACAGAAACGCAAGTAAGACTCATTGTCATATATTTTGGTCATTTCCGTGCTCGGCCGCCAGTGCTTTGGGACACGAATTGTAGTATCTTTCCATACCGCTCAAGAAGGCTATACTTCCTGCTAGAGGTGTAACCTAATATTGCCAACGCCATATATTTGGCAACCCTGTGACGGATGAGTTACGTCCTGAACGATACAGGATTAGCCTACAAAATTCGCTTTATGTACTTGTATCATTTCTATTAACAAAACTGAATGAATTTCATAGAAAGTGTGAAAATCTTGTCTTCCAGATTGCGAGCTTATCTGTCCCAGCCAGAAGTTGAGCAATAAGGGAGAGAACAATGCTGCTGTATTCCGCTTGCTGTGAGGGAACGTGACCACCTGTAAATAGGGGGAGGCTCTGGTTCTCAGTTCCAGTCTCGATGAGCGTTACATTTTTAGCCGTTTTGTGTCAGAGCTGCAAGCAATCAAATATAGAATTGGTATTGAATGGTTCAAATGGCTCTGAGCACTATGGGACCTAACATCTGTGGTCATCAGTCCCGTAGAACTTAGAACTACTTAAACCTAACTAACCTAAGGACATCACACGCATCCATGACCGAGGCAGGATTCGAACCTGCGACCGTAGCGGTCACCCGGTTCCAGACTGAAGCGCCTAGAACCGCACAGCGCACCGGCCGGCATCAGTATCGACTTTTTATTTATTTTATTTATGAAATGCCATGTTTCCATGCTACTTTCTCGTGACACAGACCTTTCCAAAGTCCAGAATGAGTAATATTTTGCTAATTCGTGCCGATATTGACACGCTCGTATTATAGATACTTTAAGTTTAATCTAAATGGATTTCTGTCATAAGGATAACGTGGTAAACTGAATTTCATTTTATATAGTACAGTGGATATTTTAATGGCGTTTTTAAACATAACAATAAACACTAAAGAGAAATTAATGATCAAAAGTATAGTCTCTAGCGTTATCTAAAACAGTGTGACAATGCTCAGGTAGAAACCTACTACGTCTGAGTAGAAATATGTTGTAAACCCAAGTCGGAAGTTTACTATCGTGCAGAGAAGAGTTATCTTTGCTGTTTTTTGGTAAGGATTTTGAAAAGTAAACATGTGAAGGCATAAGATAAGAAAAATTAGGGCGTGAGGGAGGACTTTCCAAACTCCTGGATTGTTTTGCTAGTGAAAACGGCGGAGTGCGTTATTATGTAGTATCAAGATATAGTGAAGTGTTATATGTCGGTTTTCTTGCATTTCGACCTTCACGTCTCTTAATTGTTGGCAAAAAATACTAGCTGCGATAAACCCTCCCCGGTCGAGGTTTTCGTAATGCACAATATCCTTCTTGAACTACCAGAGGAAAAATATTAAGTTTTAATTGCATTTTGCCTGAGTGTATGTCTTCTATTACGGCTGAGCCATTAATTCTTCCTAAGAAGTTAATACAGGAACATAGTAAGTAGCCACCTGTAGTGATATTACATTGGAATTCCCAGTGGCCGGGTGATGACGATCAAGCAAAAACGCATTTATAGTCACCAATTTGATTTTGGTTGTTTTAAATAGCATGCCTTACTACTGCTCCAGACTTCTGAACTTTGCCTATTGAATGCCAATGTCGTAAGATGCTTAAATGGTCGCTCTTCATCGCGTACATCTTTTATCGAGGCTTCCTAAATCCGAAAAGTCATTAAAACCATAACGATCTTTTTGCAGCAAAAAATTTTTGTCTGACGTGTTTTGACCGAAATCACTCGCCCCATACACGATATATAAGTTCAGAGCTTCCTGCGCTGCCTTCACTTTTTACTAAACCCGAAGCGAACATCATGTCACAAACGTTGGAGCTTCACCACTTGCGACTACATTTAATCACACTTGAACAACATTCATGAGTTTTAGGCATGCAAAATTCATATCGTCACTGCGGGATAAATACGAAGACTTCATATAAGAATATAATTGACCGTTCAAAATTCTCTCAGAGCACCGGGCAAGGTTCACATTGTCGGAGGCGTCCGACACTGGCATATGGCCGATATCCGGTAGCCGCTGTGTGGCCAGGAAACCCTTCAGCATGAACTTTTCTAATCTTGATGCAGCCACGAGCTGTTTGGCGGAAATGTATGTGGAATTTTTTGCTATTATAGGTAGACTATAAATTGGACCGAATTACGTTTGAAGTTCCATCAGACTAATAACTTTAGCAGATACCCGATATGTACTGAAATAAACTAGAAGAAGTAGCGAGCATGCGGCTTCACGTTTACAGAGCACAAAACTTACCACGAGCAGACGCACTTTCATAGCAGCTCGAGAAGACTGACCAAACTTCTTCCATACACTTCTGCATCCTACAGAGTTGCAGACTGTGCATTAGGCCAGAATTAAAATTGAATATTGGCCGCCTTATGTGAACGAAACGGACCTCGTCTCTGTAGTGGCCGGCTGATGACCAGGTTTCCTGTCCAATACTATACTTTCTCGTCATCTCGTTGAAATATATTGTGTGGCTTCTGTTTAAGATGTGACACGGAGTGAGTAAGAGCTTTTGTTTTAACACAGATTTGACGTTTGGTACCTAAGCAACGATTGCTCTCTATTGTAATGTTCTGAACAATCTACAATAAGAATCATGGAAGTAATGAAAAAAGGCGTGCCGCAGCAGCAGTAAGTTGACACACACTCGATTTCCAATGTGCTTGTTGAAACAGAAATCGGTTCGAAGTTTGCTGGAGAACACTGCAGGTTGTAAATCTTTTTTCGTTTTCTGTGTCCGGTCTTCAAAAGGCTATAACGAAATTCAGTGATTAAATCATGAGACAAACTGTGCATCATAGTAAATTTCCCAGCTTCCATTCCGTACATTTTAGGAGTGAGCAGGCGTCTCTGTTTTGGAAGTACTGAGTTACTTCAAAAAAAGCCTCAGAAAAGTTTCCAAGGGACCATTACTGACAGAAATTAGTGTGCTGTTTATTAAAGGGAATCATCACCCGAGACGACAGTTACGGAAGCAATGAACGCACTAGGGTCAATATGGAGATGAAAAACATTTTGAGTAGCACAACTTCACGCTTACCCATATGTTCCTTTTTGTGTCGGTTGGTTGAATCGGGGGAAGGGGACCAAACAGCGAAGTCATCGGTCGCATAAGATTAGGGAAGGATGGGGAAGCAAGTCGACTGTGGGCTTTCACAGGAACCGTCTCGGCATTTACCTGAAACTATTTAGGGTAATCATGGAAAACCTATCAGGATGGTCGGACGCGTGATTCAACCGTCGTCCTCCCGAACGCAAATGAAGTCTGCTAACCACTGCGCCACCTCGCTCGGTCTTTTTGTGTCTGCATCAGAAAAGATACATTTTCCTCGTAAATATACTGTGTGATATATTTGAAGCATTTCCCAACTATGATTGAATCAAATAATTTTCTTTCTTTACATTAACTTTTCGCTTTACTATAGACGTGGTAAATGTGTAATTCAACAGTACTCTGTAATACATTTCGTGCATGGTGATAGAGTAAATGGTTCAAAGATTCTCAAACCATCTTCAGCACAATTAATAGACGCACGTTTATTTCGCTTTTACTGTGTCGAAATATTATGACACCTGCGTTGTAAGTTATTAAGTTCTCACACTCCTCCACGCACGGTTTCTCCAACTCAAGCACATCTGATAAAACCTAGCAGAATACCTACTGAGTCACTTTCAGTTAGAGTATGTTCTCCATAACTCCGTTCATTGAATTGAAATTCAAATGGACTGTCTGCATATCCGTCGGAGACGCATATCGTCGCTTTCAGTCGGTATACTATTCCTTTTTCATGCAAAAGGTGTGCAATCACAGGGCATAGCATACCATTCTATAAGGGTAGTCATTTGTAGAGTGGAATGGTAGTTTAGGGGATGTTTCTAATCGCAGATAAGGGAAGAGGTTCGAATATTCTCACTTCCACAAATTTTAATCCTTGGTGAGAGTTACTAATTTAGGAAGACAAAGAGAATTATTAAGTATTCATAATAAAGAATTAGTCATAAGTACAAAATTTTACGCCTGCACCGCCGCTCATGCTACATATTTCTCATTATAACTTGTGATTTCTACTTGTCATTAAAAAATATCTCCTTTGTACTTTCGTCGGTATTGTCGTTCTGCCTGCATGTAAAAATGGAAAACAATTATATGGTGCTTCTTACTGGACATAAAAAAGCTAAATACTTTCTATTTGATGCCTTCATCGGCACTGGAGTCATGAGCTATGCGATGAAAGAAAAGATACTAGCTCTTTATCTCATTCTTTTTGGTGAATCGTCGTAAATTAATTTAAGATCAGGAGTTTACTGAATGACTGAAAGAGTGACATAGGCTGCCTAGTTTACATGTGTAATCTGGTTTTCCTCTTCTTCGAGGCAGAAAATTTAAGTTGTAATAAATATAATTTTCGCCCAAACAACGCAATAATTCAGTACCATGTCCAGATTATGTTCTCCTCTGCAACTGCATTTCGCCAATGGGCAATAGACCGGCAAGAGGAAACTATTCAAATGATGTAAGGCCCATGGTCTAACGGTAACGACACTGATTAAATGGGAGAAAGTTCTCGGTCCCGAGTCCGAAAGCTGCCACCGCTTAAATTACCATTAATAATCAGCATTCGGGCATTATAAGTCACCCTCATCCTGTCAAAGACCATGCCCAAAATGGCTGAGGAGCGGAGAGAGGTTCAGGGCACTCTCTTGTTCTTGGGGTGGGAAGTACCTTGAGACGTAAGAATCAGTAATGACCGGCGGCATCAGGATACAGAGGGCAATGGAAACCACTGCATAAAGACACATAATGTGTATCCACAGGACATGTGACCTGAAAATGAAAAGTTTCATGATGATTTCTCCATTGTCAGAAGATTCCGGAATAGTCCCCCATTCGGATCTTTGGGAGGGGACTGCCAAGGGGTAGATAACCATGATAAAAATACTGAATGACCAGCGAAAGGATAACGTTCTACGAAACGGGGCGTGGAATGTCAGAAGTTCAAACGCGGTAGTGAAGCTAGAAAATCTAAATGAAGTAGTGGTCAGTAAAGTGAATTGGGAAGAAGACAAGGATTTCTGGTCAGATGAGTATAGGGCAATATCAACAGCAGCAGAAAATGGTATAATGGGAGTAGGATTCGTTACGAATAGGAAGGTAGGGCAGAGAGTGTGTTACTGTAATCAGTTAAGTGAAAGGTTCGTTCTTATCAGAATCACAGCAGACCAACACCGAAAACGACAGTTCAGGTATACATGCCGACGTCGTAAGCTGAAGATGAAGAGATACAGAAAGTGTATGGGGATATTGAAAGGGTAATGCAGTATGTAAAGGGGGATGAAAATCTAATAGTCATGGGGGACTGGAATGCAGTTGTAGTGGAAGGAGTAGAAGAAAAGGTTACAATAGATTATGGGCTTGAGACAAGGGGAGGAGAAATAGTAAATGAGTTCTGTAATAAATTTCAGCTAGTAATAGAAAATACTCCTTAATCAGATACTGGATTGTAAAACGTACGCAGGATCAGATATAGACTCAGATCACAATATGGTACTGATGAAGAGCAGGCTGAAGATTTAGTCAGGAAGAATCAATACCCAAAGAAGTGGGACGCAGAACTACTAAGGAATGACAAGGTACGCTTGAAGATCTCTAAGGCTATAGATACAGCAATAACTAAAAGCTCATTAGGCACTGTAGTTGAAGGGGAATGCTCATCTTTAAAAAGGGCAATCACAGATTTTTGGATTGAAAAACGTAATTACGAAGAAGGTAAATGCGAAGAAACGGTGGGGAAGACAAGAATTACTTCACTTGATCGATGAAAGAAGGAAGTGCAAAAATGTTCAGGGACATTTAGAAATACAGAGATAGAGGTAACTGATGAATGAAATAAGTAAAAAGTGCAGGGAAGCTAAGACGAAATGGTGCGTGAAAAATGTGAAGAAATGGAAAAAAGGAATGATTGTGGCAAGGACTGACTCAGCATACAGGAAAGTCAAAACAACCTTCGGTGAAATTACAAGTAAGGGTGGTAACATTAAAAGATAAAACGGAAAGGTGAGAAGATTACAATGAAGGCCCATACGAAGGGAAGTTCGTCTGATGTGATAGGAGAAGAATCAGGAGTGATTTAGAAGAGATAGGTGATCCAGTAAGTAGAAGAAAAGGTTACAGGAGAATATGGGCTTGGGACGAGGAATGAAAGAGGAGAAAGACTAATTGAGTTCTGTAACAAGATTCTGCTAGTAATAGCGAATACCCTGTTCAAGAATCACAAGAGGAGGAGGTATACTTGGAAAAGGCCGGGAGATACGGGAAGCCAGTAATAGCGAATACCCTGTTCAAGAATCACAAGAGGAGGAGGTATACTTGGAAAAGGCCGGGAGATACGGGAAGATTTCAATTAGATTACATCATGGTCAGACAGAGATTCCGAAATCAGATACTGGATTGTAAGGCGTACCCAGGAGCAGATATAGACTCAGATCACAATATAGTAGTGATGAAGAGTAGGCTGAAGTTCAAGACATTAGTCAGGAAGAATCAATACGCAAAGAAGTGTGATACGGAAGTACTAAGGAACGACGAGATACGTTTGAAGTTCTCTAACGCTATAGATACAGCAATAAGGAATAGCGCAGTAGGCAGTACAGTTGAAGAGGAATGGACATCTCTAAAAAGGGCCATCACAGAAGCTGGGAAGGAAAACATAGGTACAAACAAGGTAGCAGCGAAGAAACCATGGGTAACAGAAGAAATACTTCAGTTGATTGATGAAAGGAGGAAGTACAAACATATTCCGGGAAAATCAGGAATACAGAAATACAAGTCGCTGAGGAATGAAATAAATAGGAAGTGCAATGAAGCTAAGACGAAATGGCTGCAAGAAAAAAGTGAAGACATTGAAAAAGATATGATTGTCGGAAGGACAGACTCTGCAAACAGGAAAGTCAAAAGAACCTTGGCTAACATTAAAAGCAACGGTGGTAACATTAAGAGTGCAACGGGAATTCCACTTTTAAATGCAGAGGAGAGAGCAGATAGGTGGAAAGAATACATTGAAAGCCTCTATGAGGGTGAAGATTTGTCTGATGTGATAGAAGAAGAAACAGGAGTCGATTTAGAAGAGATAGGGGATCCAGTATTACAATCAGAATTTAAAAGAGCTTTGGAGGACTTACGGTCAAATAAGGCAGAAGGGATAGATAACATTCCATCAGAATTTCTAAAATCATTGGGAGAAGTGGCAACAAAACGACTATTCACGTTGGTGTGTAGAATATATGAGTCTGGCGATATACCATCTGACTTTCGGAAAAGAATCATCCACACAATTCCGAAGACGGCAAGAGCTGACAAGTGCGAGAATTATCGCACAATCAGCGTAAGAGCTCATGCATCGAAGCTGCTTACAAGAATAATATGCAGAAGAATGGAAAAGAAAATTGAGAATGCGCTAGGTTACGATCAGTTTGGCTTTAGGAAAAGTAAAGGGACGAGAGAGGCAAGTCTGACGTTACGGCTAATAATGGAAGCAAGCCTAAAGAAAAATCAAGACACTTTCATAGGATTTGTCGACCTGGAAGAAGCGTTCGACAATATAAAATGGTGCAAGCTGTTCGAGATTCTGAAAAAAGTAGGGGTAAGCTATAGGGAGAGACGGGTCATATACAATATGTACAACAACCAAGAGGGAATAATAAGAGTGGACGATCAAGAACGAAGTGCTCGTATTAAGAAGGGTGTAAGACAAGGCTGTAGCCTTTCGCCCCTACTCTTCAATCTGTACATCGAGGAAGCAATGATGGAAATAAAAGAAAGGTTCACGAGTGGAATTAAAATACAAGGTGAAAGGATATCAATGATACGATTCGCTGATGACATTGCTATCCTGAGTGAAAGTGAAGAAGAATTAAATGATATGCTGAACGGAATGAACAGTCTAGTGAGTACACAGTATGGTCTGAGAGTAAATCGGAGAAAGACAAAGGTAATGAGAAGTAGTAGAAATGAGAACAGCGAGAAACTTAACATCAGGATTGATGGTCACGAAGTCAATGAAGTTAAGGAATTCTGCTACCTAGGCAGTAAAATAACCAATGACGGACGGAGCAAGGAGGACATCAAAAGCAGACTCGCTATGGCAAAAAAGGCATTTCTGGCCAAGAGAAGTCTACTAATATCAAACACCGGCCTTAATTTGAGGAAGAAATTTCTGAGGATGTACGTCTGGAGTACAGCATTGTATGGTAGTGAAACATGGACTGTGGGAAAACCGGAACAGAAGAGAATCGAAGCATTTGAGATGTGGTGCTATAGACGAATGTTGAAAATTAGGTGGACTGATAAGGTAAGGAATGAGGAGGTTCTATGCAGAATCGGAGAGGAAAGGTATATGTGGAAAACACTGATAAGAAGAAGGGACAGGATGATAGGACATCTGCTAAGACATGAGGGAATGACTTCCATGGTACTAGAGGGAGCTATAGAGGGCAAAAACTGTAGAGGAAGACAGAGATTGGAATACGTCAAGCAAATAATTGAGGACGTACGTTGCAAGTGCTACTCTGAGATGAAGAGGCACAGGAAAGGAATTCGTGGCGGGTCGCATAAAACCAGTCAGTAGACCGATGACCAAAAAATTAAAAAAAAATAAAAAAGGTGATCCAGCACAAGTATCAGAATTTAAAAGAGCTTTGGAGGACTTAACATCTAATAAGGCAGAAGGGATGCATAAGCATCCATCAGAATTTCTTAGATCATTTGGGAAGTGGCAACAAGACGACTGTTAACGTTGGTGTGCAGGATGTATGAGTCTGGCGACGAAGCATCTGACTTTCGGAAAAGTCATATATATATATATATATATATATATATATATATATATATATATATATATATATATATATATTATTCCGAAGAAAGCAAGAGCAGACAAGTGCAAGAATTATCGTACAATCAGCTTTACAGCTCATGCGTACAAGAAGCTGATAAGGACAGTGTACAGAGGAATGGAAAATAAATTTGAGAATGTGTCAGATGACGATTAGTTTGGTTGTAGGAAATGCAAAGGCGCCAGAGAGGCAATTCCTACATTGCGGTTGATAATGGAAAGAAGACTAAACGAAAGTCAAGACACGCTCATACGATTCGTCGGCCTGGAAAAGGCGTTCGACAATGTGAAATGGTACAAGATGTGGAAATTCTGAGAAAAATATGGGTAAGCTGTAGGGAGAGACAGGTAATATACAGTATGTACAAGAGCCAAGCGGGAATAATTAGAGTGGAGGACGAAGAACGAAGTGCTCGGATGAAAAATGGTGTAAGGCAGGGATTTAGTCTTCCGCTCCTGCTGTTCGATCTGTACATCGAGGAAGCAATGATGGAAATAAAGGAAAGGTTCAGTAGTGGGATTAAAAATTCAAGGCGAAACAATATGAATGATTCGATTCGCTGAGGGAGTCGCTATCCTGAGTGAAAGTGAAGAGGAATTATTGGATCTGTTGAACAGAATGAACAGTCTAATGAGTTTGGAACATGAACTGATAGTAAATCGAAGAACGATGAAAATAATAACAGGTAGCAGTAATAAGAAAAACAAGACTTTTGACATCGGGATTGATGGTCACGAAGTAGATGAAGATAAAGAAGGAAAGTAACTGGGGACACACAGAGCAAGGACGGCATTCAAGCTGACTAATACCGGCAAAAAAGGACATTCCTGGCCAAGAGAAATCTACTAATATCAGACGTCGGCCTTAATCTGAGGTAGACATTTCGGAGAATGTACGTCTGGAGCACAGCATTGTGTGTTAGTGAGATATGGAAATGGGAAAACCGAAACAGAAGAGAATCGAAGCATTTGAGATGTGGTCATGCAGGACGAATGTTGAAAATTTGGTGGACTGATATGGTAAATGCTGAGGAGGTTCTGCACAGAATCAGAGAGGAAATGAATGCGTGAGAACACGGACTAGGTGAAGGGACAGGATGAGGAGATATCTGTTAAGTCATCAGGGAATTAGTATTAGAAGGAGCTTTAGAGGGCAATATCTGTAGAGGACGATAGGGGTTGGCATACATCCAGGAAATAACAAAATATGTACGTTGCAACATCTACTATGAGATGAAGAGGTTGACACAGGTGAGAAATTCATCTCGTTGTTACAGACCACTCTCAATAATGATGCTTCAAAAAAGAAAAGAATAAGAAAAAAGTAAAGTTAGTCCTGTGTCTCCCAGTTCCCAGTGCGTCCCTTGCAAGTTTCCTCGGAAGGTTTGTAGTGACCTGCACCCGCCGGTAACCATAGAAAATTCAGCATTATTTATTTCCATATAAGTACCCGTGGTTGGCGTCGTCTGCCAGTGCCCGCTGAGGAATCGCGTCGGAAGTGGCCTTCAGCAGTGCTCAAGGCAGCAGCACCGGCACTAGCGGATCGCCGCTTGCGGGGGCCGCGGCACCGGCTGCACCTCGACGCCGCGTCGCTGAAGGCGGCGCAAGTATTGAACATACACACAGCGACTTTGGAGGTGCTCTGTCCCCTCCCACTCACCGCCCTCCTTCGACAACCGTCGTACCACGATGACAGTTGCTATGGAGCCGTGAAGTTCGAAGATAGTGACCTCCATTCAGGTAGGCTCTGTTCCGTTCCCTGGAATGTCAGCAAAGTTGGTGTCCTGATCTTGGTGGGAAGGAAAGTCCTGTAGGTCCTTCCGTCTCCGAAAGAACCAGACCTAAGTGTTGAACTCTACGGTTGGTGATTATGGCTAGTTAGTCACCTCTCCCAGTAGCGGCTGTTGTTTTCCGTAGCGTACCGGATGTCTTCTACAGATCTGTGTCAGACGCCACTTCCATGCATTTATAGGAAATCGAATGCGTACACCATCTACATCGACATCTACATTTATACTCGGCAAGCCAGCCAAAGGTGTGTGGCGGAGGGCACTTTACGTGCCACGGTCATTACCTCCCTTTTCTGTTCCAGTCGTGTTTGGTTCGCGGGAAGAACGACTGTCTGAAAGCCCCCGTACGGGCTCGAATCTCTCTAATTTTACATTCGGGAAGCAATATATTCGATACCTCATCCAGAAACACACCCTCTCGAAACCTGGCGTGCAAGCTACACCGCGATGTAGAGCGCCTCTCTTGCAGAGTCTGCCACTTGAGTTTGCTAAACATCTCCGTAACGCTATCACGGTTACCAAACAAACATGTGACGAAACGCGCCGCTCTTCTTTGGATCTTCTCTATCTCCTCCGTCAACCAGATCTGGTACGGATCCCACACTGATAAGCAATACTCAAATATAGGTCGAAAGAGTGTTTTGTAAGCCACTTCCTTTGTTGATGGACTACATTTTCTAAGGACTTTCCCAATGAATCTCAACCTGGCACCCGCCTTACCAACAATTAATTTTATATGATCATTCCACTTCAAATCGTTCCACACGCATACTCCCAGATATTTTACAGAAGTAACTGCTACCAGTGTTTGTTCCGCTATCACATAATCACACAATAAAGGATCCTTCTTTCTATGTATTCGCAATACATTACATTTGTCTATGTTAAGGGTCAGTTGCCACTCCCTGCACCAAGTGCCTATCCGCTGCAGATCTTCCTGCATTTCGCTACAATTTTCTAATGCTGCAACTTCTCTGTATACTACAGCATCATCCGCGAAAAGCCGCATGGAACTTCCGACACTATCTACTGGGTCATTTATATATATTGTGAAAAGCAATGGTCTCATAACACTCCCCTGTGGCACGCCAGAGGTTACTTTAACGTCTGTAGACGTCTCCACATTGATAACAACATGCTGTGTTCTGTTTTCTAAAACCTCTTCAATCCAGCCACACAACTGGTCTGATACTCCGTAGGCTCTTACTTTGTTTATTAGGCGACAGTGCGGAACTGTATCGAACGCCTTCCGGAAATCAAGGAAAATAGCATCTATCTGGGAGCCTGTATCTAATATTTTCTGGGTCTCATGAACAAATAAAGCGCGTTGGGTCTCACACGATCGCTGTTTCCGGAATCCATGTTGATTCCTACAGAGTAGCTTCTGGGTTTCCAAAAACGACATGATACGCGAGCATAAAACATGTTCTAAAATTCTACAACAGATCGACGTCTATAGTTTTGCGCATCTGCTCGACGACCCTTCTCGAAGACTGGGACTACCTGTGCTCTTTTCCACTCATTTGGAACCTTTCGTTCCCCTAGAGACTTGCGGTACACGGCTGTTAGAAGGGGGGCAAGTTCTTTCGCGTACTCTGTGTAGAATCGAATTGGTATCCCATCAGGTCCAGTGGACTTTCCTCTGTTGAGTGATTTCAGTTGCTTTTCTATTCCTTGGACACTTATTTCGGTGTCAGCCATTATTTCGTTTGTGCGAGGATTTAGAGAAGGAACTGCAGTGCGGTCTTCCTCTGTGAAACAGCTTTGGAAAAAGGTGTTTAGTATTTCAGCTTTACGCGTGTCATCCTCTGTTTCAATGCCATCATCATCCCGGAGCGTCTGGATATGCTGTTTCGAGCCACTTACTGATTTAACGTAAGACCAGAACTTCCTAGGATTTTCTGTCAAGTCGGTACATAGAATTTTACTTTCGAATTCTCTGAACGCTTCACGCATAGCCCTCCTTAGGCTAACTTTGACATCGTTTAGCTTCTGTTTGTCTGAGAGGTTTTGGCTGCGTTTACACTTGGAGTGGAGCTCTCTTTGCTTTCGCAGTAGTTTCCTAACTCTGTTGTTGAACCACGGTGGGTTTTTCCCGTCCCTCACAGTTTTACTCAGCACGTACCTGTCTAAAACGCATTTTACGATTGCCTTGAACTTTTTCCATAAACATTCACCATTGTCAGTGTCGGAACAGAAATTTTCGTTTTGATCTGTTAGGTAGTCTGAAATCTGCCTTCTATTACTCTTGCTAAACAGATAAACCTTCCTCCCTTTTTTTATATTCCAAGTAACTTTCATATTCAGGGATGCTGCAACGGCCTTGTGATCACTGATTCCCTGTTCTGAACTTACAGAGTCGAAAAGTTCGGGTCTGTTTGTTATCAGTAGGTCCAAGATGTTATCTCCACGAGTCGGTTCTCTGTTTAATTGCTCGAGGTAATTTTCGGATAGTGCACTCAGTATAATGTCACTCGATGCCCTGTCCCTACCACCCGTCCTAAACATTTGAGTGTCCCAGTCTATATCTGATAAATTGAAATCTCCACCTAAGACTATAACATGCTGAGAAAATTTATGTGAAATGTATTCCAAATTTTCTCTCAGTTGTTCTGCCACTAATGCTGCTGAGTCGGGAGGTCGGTAAAAGGAGCCAACTATTAACCTAGCTCGGTTGTTGAGTGTAACATCCACCCATAATAACTCACAGGAACTATCCACTTCTACTTCACTACAGGATAGACTACTACTAACAGCGACAAACACGCCACCACCAGTTGCATGCAATCTATCCTTTCTAAACACCATCTGTGCCTTTGTAAAAATTTCGGCAGAATTTATCTCTGGCTTCAGCCAGCTTTCTGTACCGATAACGATTTCAGCTTCGGTGCTTTCTATCAGCGCTTGAAGTTCCGGTACTTTACCAATGCTGCTTCGACAGTTTACAATTACAATACCGATTGCTAGTTGGTCCCCGAATGTCCTGACTTTGCCCCGCACCCTTTGAGGCTGCTGCCCTTTCTGTACTTGCCCGAGGCCATCTAACCTAAAAAACCGCCCAGTCCGCGCCACACAACCCCTGCTATCCGTGTAGCCGCTTGCTGCGTGTAGTGGACTCCTGACCCATCGAGCAGAACCCGAAACCCCACCACTCTATGGCGCAAGTCGAGGAATCTGCAGCCCACACGGTCGCAGAACCGTCTCGCCTCTGATTCAGACCCTCCACGCGGCTCTGTACCAAAGGTCCGCAGTCAGTCCTGTCGACGATGCTGCAGATGGTGAGCTCTGCTTTCATCCCGCTAGCGAGACTGGCAGTCTTCACCAAATCAGACAGCCGCCGGAAGCCAGAGAGGATTTCCTCCGATCCATAGCGACACACATCATTGGTGCCGACATGAGCGACCACCTGCAGATGGGTGCACCCTGTACCCCTCATGGCATCCGGAAGGACCCTTTCCACATCTGGAATGACTCCCCCCGGTATGCACACGGAGTGCACATTGGTTTTCTTCCCCTCTCTTGCTGCCATATCCCTAAGGGGCCCCATTACGCGCCTGAAGTTGGAGTTCCCAACTACCAGTAAGCCCACCCTCTGCGACCGCCCGGATCTTGCAGACTGAGGGGCAACCTCTGGAACAGGACAAGCAGCCATGTCCGGCTGGAGATCAGTATCAGCCTGAGACAGAGCCTGAAACCGGTTCGTCAGACAAACTGGAGAGGCCTTCCGTTCAGCCCTCCGGAATGTCTTTCGCCCCCTGCCACACCTCGAGACGACCTCCCACTCTACCACAGGTGAGGGATCAGCCTCAATGTGGGCAGTATCCCGGGCAGCCACAGTCGTAGTCCGATCGAGGGATGCGTGGGACGAGCTGGCCGTCCCCGACAAACCCCCATCCGGACCCCCACAGTGATGCCCATTGGTAACAGCCTCAAGCTGTGTGACCGAAGCCAACACTGCCTGAAGCTGGGAGCGAAGGGATGCCAACTCAGTCTGCATCCGAACACAGCAGTTGCAGTCCCTATCCATGCTAAAAACTGTTGTGCAAACAACGTCTGAACTAATCTACAGAGAGCACAAACAATTCGACACAAAATTTAAACGGTTATTAAAATACAAGATTGCCTAGTAAATGCAGTAATGCTGCTACTTGCGCACTGCTGACACACTTCTCGGCGGCGGAAGGAGACTACGCGATTTTACACTATTCAGGTACTAAAACGCGATGCTACAACTCTCAAATACTACAATATGCCCGAAATTTATGAATTAAACAACGCAAATACCAAAAACACGCAAAGAAATTAAGAATTAAACTATGTAACAAATAAGTGAGCTAAGAGTATACGACTTGCTGCTGCAGCTGCTTATCCAACGGCGGCACGGAGCACACTGTACGCACCATGTACGCGGTCAATCGGTCTGACCGATCACTTTATGAGTTAAACGGCTAGAGTATTTACGGCGCGAAGTAGTGACTAATGTTTACCAGACATCATTCGTCATGACCACATAAGGCTTGCTGTCACGAAGGTATAAGTGGTTTTCCTTCTACCGTGCTTGCTGAACGAGTTTGTTGTAGTATAGAACTGGTTCGTACAAGTTATTGGACTGTTTGTTGCATTCGCCTTAGCCTTTCTTTCATCAGATAACGAAGGTGACGTGAACCTGTTAGGCTGCTCCGACCCACTGCATTTTGCGGAAGTCTGCTGCCTGGCTAGCCAGAAACGCCCATGTTGTGTTCTGCTCTCATCCAGTCTCGTCGGGGAAATGTTTTCATTGCGGACACCTTGCGTCGACATTGTGGTAATGTAGCGAGATAGCTTAGCTCTCGGCAGGCAATATACCCCTCCTCCCAAAAAAAAGAGAGACCTTATTCTTCAATGTCTTACTCCGCTAATAACATTATTTGTCAACTTAATCTATGTTACCGTTTCTTTCCTCTTTTGTGTTACAGCCCATTTTGGGAGTGTCACCTATGGGCAGTGTAATCTATGGGCTTTAACTCTGCTTTCGTTGTTTTAGTTCTTATGGAAAGATAAACCGCACAAACGAGTGCTAGCACTGTGATTATACCAGTGGTTGCTACACTTGTGGCAACTGTGTTCTGCTTTCACCGACAGTGATATTCCTGAATATGTCTTAATATCTGATAGTTAGTAATTCGCCCCTTTTCTGTGTTAATCAGTTTATCTACGCTCAATAGTACCGTAGCATCTAGTGTGTAACTTAGAAAGGAAATACTCTGAATAGGTAAAATGCTGAACGGATTTTATGAACAATGAAATGTCTGTTATACATTAGTAATTACTGTAGTACACATGATGATTTCTGGTAGATGAAAGCCTTCTCCCGCTACATCTCCTTCAGTTCCGTTGATTAATATACTGCTAAGCTGTAATTCTACTCTTTTCATACCTGTATATTTGTTTTTTTGTAACAGTTCACTATCACGGTTTGTGGCTTGTATAGGTGATAAACCTATTGGTTTCCGATTCGCTGAAAATATCTCCGCTGTTTCATAACTACCTTCTTACACTCCGGTGCATTCATATTTCCGGAAAATAGTTGTATTTCACACGACCAGTTGGTTATACGTTTGAAGACAAAAGTGCAAGACAAATAGTAGTAACTTCATTAATATTCTTACCAAGATCTTCTACTGATAGAACTACGTGCATTTCGAGTTGTTTAGAAACAAGTAAAACTTCATTAATCGAAAATCTAATCAATCTGTTAATGAGACTCCATGCAACTCCATATGCATGAATCGTATAATACTCAAATTGTTACTTAAAGCTAGTTACGGGGTAATGTATTATATATACGGACGTGCTTTATCAGAATAAACTTTAACTACGAAAACATGATAGTAAAATGCTATACTGCTTTCATTTATGGAAATAACATGCTGCATAGCGGTGGAAAATTCCTTTTTCGCTTGCAGCAGCAACAGCGGTGAAGTGCTAAATTGTACATGTGTAGCATGGTGGATAGTTCTTGAATTCTTTCCAATTGTGTTCCAATATCACTTACATTATTGGCTAATTCCCTCATTAGCCTAGTTATGCCTGCTCTGCTGTCCAATGTTTTTAGATGATTTTGTAGTATACCTATATGATTGTATCATTAGCATACTGCCATGATTTTGTTACTATTTTATTCGTTGTTTTCGTTTTGTTTAACATTACTTGCTTCATGCCTTAATTTGCGTTGTATGCCAATCCACGATTTTTTCTGTATGTTTGACTACTTGTTGCACTTGCTTTATTGTACTTGTCAAACTTGAAGTATCATCAATATCTGCTGTGCCAAATACGGTCTTCAGTAGTTTCCCACCAACATTCAGTCATCCTCTCTTCCCCCGTAAACTCTCTTCCACCGTACAAAATAATATGGAATTGTACCTGTCACTTGCTGCAACTGCTCTCTCAGCTTATGATAAAAGAACGTAAGTTCATAATATTCAGTTCGTCGAAACACCTTCATGTTGCCCCGTTTCGCTTCATTTAGTACTTATAAGAACATGTCTTGCCTTCATCTCCCTTTGTTCCTTACCTCCCAGATGTCAAATTCAGTCTTAACGACCACCTTTGGTTCCTGAGGACTTCATCCGACTGTTGCCCCAACAAAACTCAGTTCTGTAAAGGCTGTTTGACAATTCCTTCCCTTCCAACGGTGAGCAAGATCAAAACACTCGCTATACTGCATCTCGGCGTCATCTTCGCCGTCACCTAGAGGAAATAATTTATATGTAATCATTCCTCCTTATTAACACGTGGGAAAACAACAAAAATATCTAAATTTCTATGTACATTATAAGAATAAATGAAAACATAGAAAAATCTACTACTGTTTCCCATTTTTCTCTATATCCACGAGTGTGCATTCCTTGGCCTCAACCCATATGGCCGTTTCGGTGTTATTTCTTTACTCTTTTGCTTTTTAATTCTAGTATGTGGCATCTCCGCTGGTACTTGAGGAACGGAATTTGTGGCCCCTTGAAAAGATTCACTTCTACTGATACACTATGTGATCTAAGGTATCCGGACACACCTAAAAAAACTTTTTCATAGTAGGTGCATTGTGCTACCACCTACTGCCAGGTACTCCACATCAGCGACCTCAGTAGTCATTAGACATCATGAGAGCAGCAGAATGGGACTCTCTGCGGAACTCACCGACCTAGAACATGCTCAGGTGATTGGGTATCACTAGTGTCATACCTCTGTATGTGAGATTTCAACACATCTAAACATCCCTTGGTCCACTGCTTCCAATGTGATAGTGAAGTGGAAACGTGAAGGGACACGTACAGCATGGCCAACCTCGTCTGTTGACTGACAGATACCTCCGACAGCTAAAGAGGGTCGTAATGCGTAATAGGCAGACATCTGTCCAGACTATTACACAGAATTCCAAACTGTATCAGCAACCATTGCAAGTACTATGACAGTTAGGTGGGAGGTGAGAAAACTTGGATTTCGTGGTCGAGTGGCTGCTCTTAAGGCTCAAAGCACGTCGGTAAATGTCAAACGACGTTTCGCTTGGTATAAAGAGCGTAAACATTGGCAGATTGAATAATGGAAAAACGTTGTGTGGAGTGACGAATCACGGTACACAAAGTGGCGATCCGATAGCAGGGTGTGGGTATGGTGAATGCCCGGTGAACGTTATCTGCCAACGTGTGTAGTGCCAACAGTAAAATTCGGAGGCGGTGGAGTTACGGTGTGGTCGTCTTTTTAATGAAGGAGGCTTGTACTCCTTATTGTTTTGCGTGACATTATCACAGCGCAGACCCACATTGGTGTTTTAAGCATCTTCTTGCTTCCCACGGTAGAAGAGCAATTCGGGGATGGCGATTGCATATTTGAACACAATCGAGCTCCTGTTCATAATGCACGGCCTGTGACGGAATGGTTACAGGACAATAACATCCCTGTAATGGACTCTCCTGCACGGAGTCCTCACCTGAATCCTATAGAACATCTTTGGGATGTTTTGGAACGCCGACTTCGTGTCAGGCCTCACCGGCCGACATTGATACCTCCTCTCAGTGCAGCTCCTTGTGGAAAATGGGCAACCATTCCCCAAGAAACCTTCCATCACCTGATTGAACGTATGGTTGCAAGAGCGGAAGCTATCATCAAGGCTAGTGGTGGGCCAACACTATATTGAATTCCAGCATTACCGATGGGGGGGGCGGCACGAACTTGTATCTCATTTTAGCCGGTGTCCGGATACACATTGTGTATGGGATATTGAAGTTCGTCCAGATAATTGTAACTTTACATTTAAAGCTGACTTTACCTCGGCCACCTGGTAAGATTCCGGAAACTTCGTCAAAACCTTTTTCGGTTTCCCGTTGGGTGTGTAAGGGTTTTCAGGTAAAACCCATTGACCTAGTTGATACTTTCGTAAATTCCTCTTACTTAACTCCATATGTTCTTGATGTTGTAGCGCTTTTGTGTTAGCTCGTTGTTATACCTTTTGCCACGCTTCCTTTAGTTATTGCGAATATCTTAATGTGTTCAACTTCTTTTCCTAACTTTGGTTGAATCACATCAAACTGTGGACGCATTTTGTGTCGGTATAACATTTCGCATTGCGATAGCCCTGTTCCCGTATAAGTTTTGAATTGTTGGAACAAATTATAAAATTCAAATTTACATCCCAGTCTAGGTGTTGAGAATTAATGTAATGGCTTTTTATTTTAGATATCGTCCTGTTAACTCTTTCTGTACAACCATTTTCCTTTGAAAGGAATCGACTTGTACATAATTTCTTACCTTCCCGTAAGCGACACAACTGTTTAATGATATCTGATATGGAATTTGTCCCCTGTTCCGTAATAATCGTTTGTGACACACCATATTTAAGTATCCAATGATTTACCATAGCGTGAACCACTGTGTTTGATTTTTGATCTGGTGTTGTTACGATACCAGATACCTTCAGATGTGATCGATAGTTGTTGACACATACTGTTACCCGATTGACTCCTATGAAACGGCCACAAATATCTGCTTCCATGAGTTGGAATGGATAGTCAGACTTTGTAATCGTATCTTTTGATGGCATAAATCAGCACGTTCTCCACACGGAATGCAATTTTTGATGTATTGCTGAATCAGAGCATCTTGTTCCCCACCAAAAGCTTTCAGCTATTCTTCTGTCTCTTGTTCTCTTACGCCCATGACCTGACAACATATGGTCTTGCGCTTGCCGCAGTATTTATGTCCGCATAGCCGCTGGAACTACAACACATGGTCCACAAATAGAAATTGTGGATCCACACAAAACTTCATCTTGTATGATGAACGGGCTGTTTGTAGAACCCCTGACACTCTATACCGTTTTCTTGTGCTTTCATCAGATCTTTTAGATCAACTCCAGAGGCTTGCTACTTCGCAGTGTTTCTACTAAGTGTGTCTGTATTTCTGTGTTTAACACCCACTTTGTAAATCACATCATACTGAAATTCATTTAGTGTCAAAGTCCACGCCGTTAGATGACTTCAAGGATCTTTTAACACATTAGCCATTTTAAAGCTACACGATCAGTAATCACTGTGAACTTACAGTCATATAAATAACATTCAAAATAAGAAATACCGTATATTAACGCTAAAACATCCTTTTTTAGTAACTTTTGAAAACATTATGGGAGAGGCAGTGATCAATGTCTAACTAATATTTACTATTAAAAACAGTCTTGATCACGATTTATTTATCAAGGTGACCGGTTTCGACCACTATGTGGTCATCTTCAGACCATTGAGTAGGAACCTCTTTCTGTTGGAGAATCACACTTTCTCCAACAGAAAGAGGTTCGTACTCAATGGTCTGAAGATGACCACAGTAGTGGTCGAAACCGGTCACCTTGATAAATAAATCGTGATCAAGAATGTTTTTAATAGTAAATCCTTTTTAGTGGTAGAGCAATTTTATTCGGTTATTTGCAACTAAGTGTTCTTTGCCATAATGATTTTCCTTAAAACCGCCCTCAAAGCTGTACTACTTGCATCACATAACAATATGAATTCTTTTGTGTAATCTGGAAAAGTCTAAAATGAATCTGAAGTAAATATATATTTTATATTTTGAAATACTATCGGACACTCAGGTGTCCATCTAAACATAATACATTCTGTAATAATTTTGTTAGCTCTTAAAATTCATGGTGAACCTTCACATAGCTTATTTTGCGCAATTCGCTTCGTACCTAGTTTGGGCCAAATGACCGTCATCAAGCGTAAGCTGGCATGAACGGCTGAAATGTTACACCATAATAAGAGTACTTTGCTCTTCTGAGCCCACCAGAGTAGAAAAATATTTTCTTATAATAATAGTTCTGTACAATAGTTTTCATGAAGAAGCAAAGTTCACAACAACTGCTAGTCACTGTCAGCTTAGTGGGACTAGCTGTCGCTGTGATCTATTGTGGTATAGCGTTCCAGCCATTCATGTCAGCTTACGGTTCATAATGGTCATTTGACCGAAAGTAGTAACGAAACGAATTGTGCAAAATAAGACAGCTGAAGATTCACTATGACTTTTAACAATTATTTGGCGGTTCAGTATCCTCAACTACAAACATAGATAAATTTTGTTATGGTTGTGCCAATTCAGAAATCGCCTTCACGATTTTTCTATGGTAGTCTGCTAATCCAAGGAAAGATTCTTATTGTTTAACTATCTAAGGGACCGGAAAGTGATGTACTTCTGATGTAGTGTGCAGACCTGTCGTTAATTCATTTTGGTTAATTATATGCCTCAAATAGGTTATTGTGGTTGTACTAAGTGACACTTACCAGTGTTAAGCGTAAGTCAAACCTTTCTCAACCTGTCAAGTACCAGTTCCAAACGTTGAACATTTGGTTGCAAGGTTTTTGCCAACACAACCATGTCATCGAGATGCACTATTCATGTTCTTAAACCTCTGAGGACACCTTATACTAAATGTTGAAATGTAGTTGGTGCGTTTTCCAGCCTAAAAGGCGTCGTATAATATTGGTAGTGACCAGAAGTCGTGGTAAACGCTGTTTTAGGTCTATCCTAAGGGTGTACCTCCATTTGACGATATACACTTCTTAAACATAGGGTTGAAAATAAATTATACTGACCCAAATCAAATGTGTCAGTAATATTAGTGGTCAGGTACGTGTCTGTTACTGTTTTTTTCATATAAGAATTTACAGTCGCAACAAAATCGATATTTCTTCGTTCCATCTGGTGACCTTTTACCCATAATTATGATACTCACTGACCATGGACTATCATTATGTAATATAATCCCACCTGATAACAACTGATTCATTTCCTCTACCAAGGGCTGTAAATGCTTAGACAGTCGATACTGTTGTATAAATACTGCTGGATGATGGCCTTTCGGTATTCCATATTGTGTGATTGATGTGGCACTTAACATTCCTTGCAGATTGAACAAATCCTTACATCGCATTAACACTTATTCCGTTAATGACTAGGCTTTAGCTTTTTCTCGTGAAGCTCTTAAAATTCATGGTGAACCTTCACATAGCTTATTTTGCGCAATTCGCTTCGTACCTAGTTTGGGCCAAATGTCGACGGTTTGATCTGTTCTCCCTTGTAACCTAGAACCCTCAGTATCTTCCTCTTTAAGAATCTCTAACGCAACTATCAGTAATTCCTTCGGAAGACTCACTACATCTCCTCCATTATTGGTACCATAAACTGACCATTAACATCCCTTGTATGCGCTACTCACCTACGTACAAAACAAATTTGCTCATCCATCACGCCATTACTTCTTAGTGGTTCTACCAAACAGTCTACAACCTGTAAAATGTTACTACCGACTGCTACCCAGATTAGTTTGCCTGTATCTGCTGGTACTCCATCAAGCAAAACAACTTTTAATGCACTTACACACAGTTTAGTCGATGCCACATTTGCAATGGGTGCATCTTGTGATATAGCAATATTTGTAACTGCTATACCCCACAGAAATAATTTACCATCGAGTTCAATCGCCCGTTGCCAAAGGTTAATTCTAGCGCGATACCTAACCTGAAAATCTAACCCAGTTATCCCAGAGACAAGTTGTCCCAAAGCTGGTAAGTCTTCCATGTGCTAATGAAACATTGTGTTCCCTATTTTAAGCCCATGCCCTGTTGTCCCGATTGAATCAGCTGCATTGCTGCCTATTGTGAGCAACTCATAACTTGGTTCACTTAGTCTGTTCTTATCCACGAGATCCAGACTAACAAACAATATGTGTGGCTCTCTGTCTACCAAAAATTCATCTTGTCTCCCTTTTAAACAAGCCACCAACGAACAATCAATCTGTGTATGCGCATTGAATGAACTTCTACTTAATGGGAATGCTTCGTGACGGAAAGAAGGTTCCCGTTGTCGTTTAACGATTTTCTCCAATGACAGTTACCCTGTTTGTTTGGCCTACACTCCGGGTGCCTTATGACCAGTCCGTTGACAGTTTAAACATTGCGGTCTGTGACACTGTGTTTTAAAATGAGCCTTTCTTCCGCAGCGATAACATTACGTTCGACACCAAAATTTTCTGATCATTCTGAGACTTAGTAGCACTATCTATCTCTTGCCGACAGTTCGATACCTGCAGCTCTGTTGCTGCATCTTGTGGGTTTTCCATTCTCACTTTGCGAGAAAATTCTGGAGAAATGCCCCTTAGGGACACATCCAGCGTTCTGTCCTCAGCCTTTCTCAATAAAACTGCATGAGCGTCCGGTTTGTTATTCAACTCATAAGTTTGAGCGTTCAACTTGCGTAACTTGTCCGAAAACGCTTCGACAGTTTCATTTGGCAATTGTATAAAATTACTTGACTTTTCTAGGAAGAAACCAGCTCTCTATTTTGTTTTCGGTACCGTTGCTTAAATTCTTTTACCAAATGTGTTTAAATTACTCAGAACCTCGCAGTACATAATGTACGTCTTAGCTGACCGGACAGGCGCAATTTGGCCTTCTGCAATAATCTTTGTTCACATCAGTAGCACAAGCTGGCTGCGGATAACATGTCCTGAATTAAAATAGTGACATCCTCCAACGTTTTGCCAGAAAAAAAGCGAAATAAGGCAAGTGGCTGCTGAATTCATTGATTTCACTTTACTATGACCTCGTGAGCGATCTCCCATTTGACTACGTAACTGCTATGGCATTTGATCATCTGTTCGTTTAATAAATCCACATATTCTCCCAGAGCTCAAACCGTGTCACCTGTAGTAGCTGCTCGCGTATGTGCCATATTTGGGGAGTTTCCCTTTCTGTCGCAGTAAACGTTTTACACCACACACAATATACACTACAATGAATATCAAAATGTGCTTATTACTTCATCTCATCGACACCCAGTAGCACTTAACAAAGTTCGCATGACCATACTGCAAGTGGAATATATCACAGGAATGTACTTATCACAAGGCGCTTCGTTCGTAGGCAAATTACAAAATTTACAATCTACCGTTACAAAATACACTACAATTACTCTTAAGTTCAGATACTAGGCTTTCCAAAAAGTAACTCTGAACTCAGTGTATCTTATTCTGGACAAGATAACCACCAAAACATACTCGTGTGAAAATCAAAGCATTTCAAAGGCTCACAAAATAATGTTTATAGCTCCTGGTGTGGCTCTGAATGAACCGATTCGTACAGTCTTCTGATGTAGATGCTGCAAGCGTCAGAGGCACGACCGCTTGCTGACACCAACTTTGCAAGACGCAACTATAGGGAGGGAATAAGTAGAGTTGGTTCTGCGTCAGGAGGCACTCTCCCAGTTCGCAACTTGCCAGTTTTCCTCCGAAGGATGGTAGTGATTTGAAATCACTGGTAGGCGCAGTGGAAGAAGATCCAGAATTAGTTATTTGTTTCCATAAATATACAGGTAGCGTCTTAATTGGTGGATGACATCGTATGTCAATGCCCGCTGAGGAATCGCATCGTAAACGGCGTTCAGCCCGCTTAAGGTAGCTGACCGCTTACTTCGCTCCAGTCGGCTGCTGCACTGGCGGTTCGCCGCTTGCAGTGGCATCGGCACTGGCTGTACTGCGACGCCGCGGCAGTGAGTGACGGCGGAGTGTGTATTAAACTTACACCCGCCGACTGAGAAGGTGCTTTGTCCCCTCCCGCTCACCAGCCTTCTTCGTCATCCGTCATTCCACGATAATGGTTGCTGTGTAGCCGTGAAGCTCGACGATATTGGCCTTCGTCAGGCCCTATTCAGTCCTCTGGAATGTCAGGAACGCTCGTATGCTGATCCTAGTGGGAAGAAAAGACATCAAGGACCTCCCATGTGTAACAGAGCCAGACTGTGGTATTGATCTCAGGGCTGGTGATTATGGTGAGGTACCCGTCTGTAGCAGAAGTGGCTGTTGGTTGTCCGTAGTGTACAGGAAATCTACAACATACTTATGCCAGACGTCACTTCGCTGCAATTAGGGACTCGACTGCGAACGTCATGTACACCATCGAGCCGTCTAACCGACTCCCTTACGAGGTAAACTGCTGGTGTGTCAGGAGCCTGCCGGCAACTAACCAGTTAACTGAGAAGTGAATGTTTTTTACTCTGTCTAATTCGTATGCTAATCGCACCATACATTACGACACAGACATGAATGCAGCAAATGTGGGGTTCAGTGGTCTGGTGGATTGATCCTAGAGTCTTAGTTGCACATACGGTTTCGATTTCCACTTCCAAGTCTCGGCAAACAGAAACTCTGTCGTCAGTTAGCTTCCTTATAATAGAAACTTTATTTTATTAAATGAGCCAAATGGTCATTTATGGTCACAGGGCTCTTACTTTATATGAAAGTGAAACGTTGAAAAATTGGGTGCTGGACTGTGATTCGAATTCGGGTATCCTCTTTCGTGTATCTGATCAACACGGAACGATATGTGGTTTTAGAATCTTGGTCCAATTAAAAAATATTCATGGTTTCATTTCAAGCCCTCGTATATTGACACTCAGGCACTAGTTATAAGTAATTTTTATTTTTAATGTCACCTAATGTGTTGTCAACAATAACGATAGGTGCCGTCGTTTCTAATGAAACATGCACAATCTCATACTGGTTAACGAATAATTCGTGGATATAAAACAACTTCAGTAAACGCCGGATTTGGTTATCGGTCAGGCAATAAAACAGTTTTCTCATTTCAGATTCAAACTTCTTCCTGTTGGTGAAAAGATGCGATATCCAAGGTTTGATTTTCATTAGTTAATAATCTGATAACGTGCTCGGTTCGTGTCCCCGTCACAAAACTTTACATCATGGCACTTCGCTTTAAACACGTGCAAACATTTTACTTGAGTCTCGTTTAGGCCCGAAAGCTTTGCTAAGGTGTTTAGTTTCTATCCAGAACCAGAACAAAAAAGTTCGTCATGCCGTTTAAAGCTGAGACATGTGCATAAACAACGGTTCAATCACGAGTGCAGAGAAATTAATTGTGATAGGATGTTAACTTCGACGATTCCATTGAGAGCTAATCGCGGTTAATTGCGTTGCTTTTCACTGTTTGGTTCCACATCCAGTTTATGACAAATCACTCGTATCTGGAACGAGTTTCACTGACGTGGTAAAAACTTTTACAGAGCAAAAGTACTTCGAATTGTAATAGAATTTTAGGAATCCAGATATTGTCAACAAACCTCTTGTTCATAAAAATATTTAGTTTTACCTGAAGGTTGCTGGAATGAGTAATGTGATGCAGTTAGTTAACTAAAATTATAATGAGCGTGGAAGTGATTTTGAAATGTTCAGTTGAGATTACTAAAGTTAAGAACAGTCTCATCCCTAGTGAGGTGTCCGCTAGTATTTACGATGTCGTGGCACTGATTTATATCTGGACTGACTACCTTAAAGAACAGTGTTCTCCAGTGATCTCTTGTGATATTCATTTTGTATAATCTAACGACCTTAGCGCGAAGAGATTAGGGGAGCTGCCAGACAGCTACGTTATTTGGGCTGCTTGGACATTAGGAGAAACGCTGTTCACGTTGTTCGGATAATCTTGAATATTATAGTACGTTTCGGGCACTTCACTAAATGGCACTGAAACAAGGACTGCGGGAAGGCCTAAAATGTAGAGAACAGAAGCATCTTACGAGGTGCTGCGGATGCATGTTGAAAATGATGTGGTCTGATAAGGTCATAAATGCGGAGGTTCTCTGCAGAATCGCCGAGGAAAGGGATATATGGCAAAAACTGACAAGTAGAAAGGGCCTGGATGACTGCACATCTTTTAAGACATGAGGGAATGACATCCATGGTATTAGAGAGAACCGTAGAGGGCTAAAGCTGTAGAGGAAGACAGAGATTGGAATAAATCCAACAAATAGTTGAGGACGTAGGTTGCAAGTACTACTCTGAGATGAAGAGGTTAGCACAGGAGAGGAATTAGTGGCGGGCAGCATCAAACCAGTCAGAACTCTGATAATCCCCCCAAAAAAGGATTATCACTGTATTGGTTAATAAGTTACTTAATTACTTATGTGAGTTGTGAAGTTTTTTGCTAATGTATGTTACCTTGTTGGAATACACGAAAAAGATTTTAAAAGTCAAATAATTCAACAAGAGTTACATTACAATGAGATTTTCGTTCAGCAGCAGATTGTGACCTAATATGAAACTTTCTGGTACATTAAAACTGTGTGTCGGACCGGGACTCGAATTCTGGATCTTTGCTTTACGTAGCCAAGTGCTGTACCATCTGAGCTACTGAAACACGACTCACGACCCGTCCTCACAGCTTCAATTCTGCGAGTACCTAGTCTCCTACCTTCCAAACAAACTTCACAGAAGCTCTTCTGCGAACCTAGCAGAACCGCAGAACCGGCACTCCTTGAAGAAAAGATATTGTGGACTAATGACTTAGCCCTTTTTTTTTTTTTTTAGTGGTTTGAATGCGCCTCGCCACCATTTCTTCTCCTGTGCTAACCTCTTCATCTAAGAGTTGCACTTGCAACCTACGTCCTCAATTATTTGCTGCACCTATTCCAATCTCTACCTTCCTCTACAGTTTTTTCCCTCTACAGCTCCCTCTAGTAGCACGGAAATCAGTCCCTTATGTCTTAAAAGATGTCCTATCATCCTGTCCCTTCTACTTATCAGTGTTTTCCACATACTTCTTTCCTCTCCGATTCTGCGCAGAACCTCTTCGTTTCTTACCTTATCAGTCCACCTAATTAACAACATTCGTATGTTGCACCACAAGTGGTTTGATTCGCTTCAGTTCCGGTTTTCCGAAAGTCCATGTTTTACTACCATACATTGCTGTAATCCAGACGTACGTTCTTAGAAATTTCTTCCTCAGATTAAGGCCTACGTTTGATACTAGTAGACTTTTCGTGGCCAGGAATGCCCTTTTTGCAATCGATAGTTTGCTTTCGATGTCCTCCTTGCTCCGTCATTCATTGGATATTTTACTGCCTATGCAGCAGAATTCCTTATCTACTTCGTGACCATCAATCCTGATGTTATGTTTCTCACTGTTCTCATTTCTGCTGCATCTCATTGCTTTTGTCTTTCTACGATTTACTCTTAGTTCATATTCTGTTTTCATTAGACTGTCCGTTCATTCCTCAGATCATGTAATTCTTCTTCACTTTCAGTCAGGATAGCAATGTCATCGGCGAACCGTATCATTAATTTCTTCCACCTAAAGTTTTAATTCCACTCCATAACATTTCTTTTATTTCCATTGTTGCTTGTTCGATGTACAGACTGAATAGTAGGTAGGAAAGACTACAAACCTGTCTTACACTCTTTTTAATCCGAGGACTTCCTTCTTGGTCGTCCACCCTTATTATTCCCTCTTGGTTCTTCTACATATCGTATATTACCCATATCTCCCTACAGTTTACGACTATTTTTCTCAGAATTTCGAACATCTTGCACCATTTTACATTGCCGAAGGCTTTTTCCAGATCGACAAATCCTATGAAGGTGTCTTGATTTTTCTTTAGTCTTGGTTCCATTATCAACCGCAACGATGCAATTGCCTCCATCGTGCCTTTACCTTTTCTAAACCCAAACTGAGCGTCATCTAGCACATCTTCAATTTTCTTTTCCATTCTTCTGTATATTAATCTTGTCAGCAACTTGGATGCATGAGCTGATAAGGTGATTGTGCGATAATTCTCGCACTTGCCAGCTCTTGCAGTCTTCTGAATTGTGTAGATGATATTTTTCCAAACTCAGATGGTATGTCGCTGGACTCTTACAGTCTACACACCAACGTGAATAGTCATTTTGTTGCCACTTCCCCCAATGATTTTAGAAATTCTGAGGGAATGTTATCTATCCCTTCCGCCTTATGTGATCTTAAGACCTCCTAAGATCTTTTAAATTCTAACGCTGGGTCCCCTGTCACTTCTAATTCGACTCCTGTTTCCTCTTCTATCACATCATACAAATCTTCCCCCTTCACAGAGTCTCAATGTACTCTTTCCACCTATCTGCTCTCTTGTCTGCATTTAGCAATGTAATTCCTGTAGCATTCTTAATGATACCACACTTGCTTTTAATGTCACCGTCGGCTGTTATGACTTTTATGTCCTTCGGACAATAATTTCTTTTTCGATTTCTTCACATTTTTCATGTAGCCATTTCATCAGAGCTTCCCTGCATTTCCTATTTATTTCTTTCCTCTGCGACTTCTATTTTTGTATTCCTGAGTTTCCCTGAACGTTTTGTACTTCCTCATTTCACCGATCAAATGAAATATATTTTCTGTTACCTATGGTTTCTTCGCAGTTACCTTCTTTGTACCTATGTTTTTCTTTCCAACATCACTGATGGCCCTTTTTAGAGATTCCATTCCTCTTCTCTTGTACTGCCTACTGAGCTACTGCTTATTGCTGAACCTATAACCGTAGAAAACTTCAAGCGTATCTCGTCGTTCCTTAGTACTTCTGTATTCCATTTCTTTGCGTATTGATTCTTCCTTACAAATGTCTTAAACTTAAGCCTAATCTTAATCGCCATTATTTTGTGATCTGAGTCTATATTGGCTCCTGGGTTCAACTTACAATCAAGTATCTGATTTGGGAATCTCTGTCACCCGGCCTTTTTCATTTATACGTCCTCAACTGTTGATTCTTGAACAAAGTATTCGCTATTGATAGCTGAAATGTCTTACAGAACTCAATTAGTCTACCTCCTCTCTCATTCCTTGCACCAAGACTATATTCTGCTATAACCTTTTCTTCTACACCTTCCCCTACAACTGCAATCCAGTTTCCCATGACTATTAGATTTCCGTCTTCCTTTAGGTACTTTACTACCACTTCAATATCCTCGTATACTCTCTCCATTTCTTTATCTTCAGCTTTGGACGTCGGCATATATACCTGAACTATCATTGTCGGTATTGGTATGCTGTCGACTCTGATAAGAACAATACTATCACTGAACTGTTCACAGTAACACACTCTCTGCCCTACCTTCCTATTCAAACGAATTCTGCACCCATTGTACCATTTTTGCTGCTGTTGATATTACCCGATAATCATCTGACCAGAAATCCTTGTCTTGCATTCATTTCACTTCCTGACCCCTGATAAACAAAGTAACAGCCTACGGAATATCAGACCAGCTGTGTGGCTGGATTGAAGAGTTTTTAGCAAACAGAACACAGCATGTTGTTCTCAATGGAGAGACGTCTACAGACGTTAAAGTAACCTCTGGCGTGCCACAGGGGAGTGTTATGGGACCATTGCTTTTCACAACATATATAAATGACCTAGTAGATAATGTCGGAAGTTGGTGCAGGGAGTGGCTACTGACCCTTAACATAGACAAATGTAATGTATTGCGAATACATAGAAAGAAGGATCCTTTACTGTATGATTATATGATAGTGGAACAAACACTGGTAGCAGTTACTTATGTAAAATATCTGTGAGTATGCGTGCGGTACGATTTGAAGTGGAATGTTCATATAAAATTAATTGTTGGTAAGGCGGGTGCCAGGTTGTGATTCATTGGGAGAGTCCTTAGGAAATGTAGTCCATCAACAAAGGAGGTGGCTTACAAAACACTCGTTCAACCTATACTTGAGTATTGCTCATCAGTGTGGGATCCGTACCAGGTCTGGTTGACAGAGGAGATAGAGAAGATCCAAAGAAGAGCGGCGCGTTTCGTCACAGTCATTTGGTAAGCGTGATAGCGTTACGGAGATGTTTAGCAAACTCGAGTCGCAGACTCTGCAAGAGAGGCGCTCTGCATCGCGCTGTAGCTTGCTGTCCAGGTTTCGAGAGGATGCGTTTCAGGATGAGGTATCGAATATATTGCTTCCCCCTACTTATACCTCCGGAGGAGATCAAGAATGTAAAATCAGAGAGAATCGAGCGCGCACGGAGGCTTTCCGGCAGTCGTTCGTCCCGCGAACCATACCCGGCTGGAACAGGAACGGAAGCTAATGACAGTGGCACGTAAAGTGGCCTCCGCCACACACCGTTGGGTGGCTTGCAGAGTATAAATATAGATGTAGATGTACTATGTCTAGATTTAGCCTTTGCATTTCCGTTTTCAGATTTTGTAGTTTCCCTACTTCGTTCAAGCTTCTGACATCCACGTCCCGATTCGTTAAACGCTATCCATTCCTTGATTATGCAGTCTTTTTCTCATGGTCACCACCTCGTGACAGTCGGCTCCCGGAGATCCGAATGGGGGATTACTCAGGAGAGCCATTGGAGAGACCATCATGACACTTTTCAATTACAGGCCATATGCCCTGTGGACAGACGCTACTTGTCTTTATTGCAGTGGTTTCCATTGCGTTCTGCATCCTAATGTCGTCGATCACGCCTGATTCTTCTGCCTTTAGAGGCAGTTTCCCACCCCTATGGCAAGATTGTCCGCTCCACCACCCTTTTTGACAAGGCCGTTGAAGAATGAGGGTGTGTTTTTATGTCGGAAGTCTTCAGCCGCCAATGCCGATTATTAATCAAAATCTTAGCAGTGGCGTTATTCGAACCAGGGACCGAGGATGTTGTGATTACTAATCAAAGATGCTACCCCCTCTTTTTTTTGTTGATCGTTGTGTTTGGTCGTTGCGGACGTAAGATGACTTCGGTTCAAGTTCGTTTGTTGATCCTTTCCTTCCGTTTTTTTAAACCTCTAGATTGCGGATGACTCGTAACTGAAAATGATATATAATAGAGGCAGCAGAAGTCTCTCTGAGGCTTCGTGGAATACACGTTGTCTGTAAAGTGAAGAACAGCGTTTCGTGAGTAGCACTTACTATTTTTTCCAAGTATTCCCATTTACGTTCCGCGAGACGTTACGCTACTTCACAGTCCTGCCATATCTCTAGCAGAGCGCTTCTGAATTAGTTCGGTATGTGTTGTCATACCTACTTGTTATGGACTGAAAGCGCTAGAACTGTAGCTTTGGTCGCAGTAGCGTCTTCTCTAACTTCGTTTACAAGTGCACTGCGGTTTGGCAGAACTTAACCATCAAATCTCTCTTAATGTTGGTTTTAAATTTTCGCCATGTATCGTAAAATTCCTGGTATAACTCCTACAATTCTCATAGGATGTTACGTGCTCAGTATCCTCACCACTAGTTGGATAACTTCTGGACTCGTTCTCTATCATGTGCATTACCTCGTTTTTCCCACATAGCCAGTGCAGTCTCAACATTTTCCTTTCGCAGAAATGCGTAATAGACGGCAGTGTGTGTCTGGCAGAAAGGAGCTCCAGATAGTATTCTTTTTAAACGCAAAGATCCCGTTCGAAGGAAGGTATTCTGTGCTATGGCATCGTACAAGTCTTTAGCGCTCAACTTCAGGGAAAATCCTATTTCTCTCTCTTCGTACTGGTTCTCAATTACTGCTCACTGCAGCTGCCTTCAATTTCCATCCCATATCTCTCCTTCTCTCTCTCTCTCTCCCTCTCTCTCTCTCTATCTCTCTCTCTTTTTCTCTGGTTCTCGTTTGCCGTGCCTCCTCCTGTCTTTTATTTCTTTTTCGCTCGAGCGAACCACAGCTGGATCGGCTCTCAAGGTCCTCACAGACGGCACCACCCAATTACTAGGAGCGTTAAGTGATTGGGAGGCAGATCTGTCTCCAGTATAGGGGTTCAGCTTCTAGTGCGCTGCAAATACGTCGGCCACAACTCATGCGTGAAGGTCTGCCCATGCGAAATACTTGTCAGCTTCTGAAGCAAGTTTCCCTGCACGCAAGAAACAGACGTTATAGTTCTGCTACAGTCCCCTCAGTATTGCAAATGAACACGGCCGTTGGGGTATCAGTGCAAAAGTTAATTTAGTTTTTCTAATTGTGGGATTCTTTCATTGTGAAAAAGTATCAACACTTTACACGTTTTCCGTCACTATTGATTTTAAGCAAACAGTATCTGCCTGACAACGGTTCAGTGACAGCACTGATCACGGCATTAATATGGCTAGAATTGTTAAGCAAGGGTTTGCCTGATAAAGAGGGGATTGCTACGTTTAAACGACTAAGAGTAACAGAAGAACTTGGAATACAAAAATAATTACAAGGTCGACTCCCATACCTATTTAATATTGTGGTAGCTGAAATCCAGCCACAAACAGGAAGCAGGTTTACTGATGACATTCATTCTGTTGATCTACTTATATTAGCTCTGAATATAATTGCTCGACTTGTAACCACTCTTTCTCATATAATTACAATAAATATGATGATTCCTACAATAGAGATTGTTGACCCAATTCCTGAAAATACATTTCATGCTGTGTATGCGTCTGGGTAGTCTATCATCGTGGTATTCCTGATAAACCTAAAAAGTAGGTTGTTGTTCTTGTGGTCTCCAGTCCTGAGTCTGGTTTGATGCAGCTCTCCGTGCTACCCTATCCTGTGCAAGCTTCTTCATCTCCCAGTACTTACTGCATCCTACATCCTTCTGAATCTGCTTAGTGTGTTCATCTCTTGGCCTCCCTCTATAATTTTTACCCTCCACGCTGCCCTCCAATACTAAATTGGTGAGCCCTTCATGCCTCAGAACATGTCCTACCAACCGATCCCTTTCTCAAGTCAAGTTGTGCCACAAACTCCTCTTCTCCCCAATCCTATTCAACACCTCCTCATTAGTTATGTGATCTACCCATCTAATCTTGAGCATTCTTCTGTAGCACCACATTTCGAAAGCTTCTATTCTCTTCTTGTCCAAAATATTTATCGTCCATGTTTCACTTCCATACATGGCTACACTCCATACAAATACTTTCAGAAACGACTACCTGACACTGAAATCTGTATTCGATGTTAACAAATCTCGCTTCTTCAGAAGCGCTTTCCTTGCTATTGCCAGTTTACATGTTATCTCTACTTCGACCATCATCAGTCATTTTGCTCCCCAAATAGCAAAACTCTTATTCTACTTTAAGTGTCTAATTTCCTAATCTAATTCCCTCAGCATCACCCGACTTAATTCGACTACATTCCATTATCCTCATTGTAATGGGTATCATTGAATAACACCTCCCATAATTGCAAATGCTGCTCTTATGGATAGTAGATAGTGGAAGTGAGCTACTATTTATACTTTCAGGCGAAGATATCATAGAGGGTGTAAGAACAGAGAATTGTGTGCCTAAATAGGAGCATTAAACTATTTTGCGATGATGTGAAAGAGAAACGATACATTTCACGGACAGGAGCAATCGATAAGCAGTTTTAAAGAAGGTGAATAATGCTGAGAACAATGCTATGTTGAAAACAACGAAATATGTTGTGTCGATTCGTTTTATTCTGCTGAAGACTGCGATGTAGACGACCATACTGATCCTCATAAGCAGTAGTTCTGTGGGTAAAACGTCATGACTAGCATAGTCAGTCGTTGTTCGGAATATCTGTCTTCGTAACACAATTGCGGAAGTATTTCCCTCAACGGTTCCATATGTTTTTGGAGTGCTTAATCCGAGTTTTGAGTTTGCCTCCTTGTGAGATATCAGCTTCACTAAGAAAAACGCATTTTTTCAGTTTTTCGCTGATGTGCGTTTTATCGAAGATGAACACTTTGTATATAATAAAGGTAAACAACATTTACAGAAGTAGGCACTGGTCAGGTTCGATTTTCTGGTGAGGACCATCAGTGTTAGAGTGCGCTGAAAAGTAGCGATTTTCTTCTGCCAAAACGTCAAGAGAGCCCACTTCCACTCCTACAACTCGACAAATATACAACTTAACAACAAAAACACCTGCACCACATGTAAGTAAATCAAATTTCATACAAGAGTCCTTTGTAACATTCAATTTTCTTTTAAGCGGGGGACTTTATGAAAAATACCTTCGACACCGTAAAGCAACGATCCGTCTCTCATCACTCTGTACCTTCCGGGCATTAAGAGATTGTTTTGAATGAACTGATGGAAAAGCGTGTTTGATGAAAACATTAAAAAAACACATTTAGATGTTACGTATATAGCACTGAATAAATACATGAATATGAAATATGTATGTACTAATATATACGTATCGTGAAGAGAGTGAATGTCGAGCCCAGGGCTGCGTCGTCACTCCGTATAGGATCTCCATATGAAAAAGAAAGAAGGCATTTGGTTTTCTGCGTGCTCTATAGCCGACATTGCTCGTCAGAAAGTCCACCCAGTCTAGTGCAATTTGTAGGAAATTTTCTATACTTTCATTGTGTATATAGTATAGTACTTGAACCGTGCGTGGCTCGTGTTTCCGCTATAATCTATTTTACACCCTGTTTTTAATGTACTTCCACTTCACTCCGATAATTTAAAATACTACTGTCACTGAGATTCCGCTTTGCCATATCGATATATCGATATATCCCTCCCGTAGTATCTTTGCTCGACTTCTATTACTTCCCGGTCGTTGTACGTCGTAAGTGAGTTGAGGTCGCGAGTGCGGGTTGTCAGTCAGTGGGAACGTGATGGGGCGTAGTCCGGACCTGCCAGTCGGGGAGTTGTAATGCGACACTAATGCAGTCGGGTTGGAGCAGTCAGGTCTGCGTCGATATGGCTCGTCCGACCATTGCCGCCACGCCTCACTTGAGCCGCGCCACGGTCTTGGTGGATCGTCGGTCTGTCGTCCTACTGGACGACGCCTTTTGGATCGCCTATCGTTCACGAGTCGGCTGTATGTGTGTCTGTATCGACTCCCGATTTGTCCTCGTGCGTGCTTAGTTACTGCTGGGTATCGTTCAGGTCTTCGTGTTTGTCAGATTGTGTGTGTAGTTGGCGTTATTCCACTGACGACTATTTTAGATGTTGTCAGCATTCTGAGGCGAGTCGGTCGGTTGCTGCGGACCAGGGAAGATAACTCCGAGCAGTGCAGTCGGCTGGATCCGCTGGCAGTCCCTGCGCAGTGTCGGAGGTGTGTGGAGCTGTCCGATCGCTAAAAGCTTCGTGGCACACCGACCCAGGACGTCAAAATTGCATGGTGTTTTAAGTATCCACGGCACATCCATTTATGTTGTGTGGTTCCTTTCGGTGGTTCGCTGTTGTGGAGGTTTTCCTGTGAGCAACACTGAGTGTCAGTGTTGCTGAACTTAGCCGCCATGCGGTGGAATTATCTGTATTGGTTGACTACAATTTCAGTGAACCAGCGGAATTTTCTGCCTTATGGCCGTTAGTGTTTTGGTTACCTGCCCTGGCCACCAATGTAATTTTTGGCAGCGTCCTTCCCTCACCTGTTGTCGCTGTCCAACATGGTGTGTAGTCTTGACAGCTTAATACATATTTAATTGTGGATAATTACGTTTGTAACATTTTGTACTTGAGTTCCCATGTACCGATTGACGGCAAGCTGGTCGTTTTGACGGTTTGTCCGTGGCTGTCCTTTTGTTGGATTCCGACGGATTAAGTGTAGGTGGGCTCGCCACCTGTCTCACCTAAGTGAGCGAGGGCAGACCGACCCCCCGGGGGCTTCTGAGTGCTGTTGTCTTTACTGTCTTTCATACCGGTGTTTAATTGTTTGTTTATAATCTATCATAGCCAATGATAAAAGAAAAATTCTTGTTTTTGCTTTGTTTTTATGTAAGTAAGTTTTAATTCCGGCAAGTGGATATTTTTCTTTTAGTCCGGTTTCAGCTACTGGAAACTTAAGGCTTAAGGTTATATTTTGTTTTAAATTTTGGAAAATTAATTGTCGGCCTTCAGCCTTAAGACCTAATTCTTAAAATTACCCTCTAAGCAAAAACATTGCGGCCTTGTGCCCTTGAAAGGTTATGGGAATTTATTTTAAAATCTTGAAAACTTTATTGTGGGCCTTCAGCCGTTTGTATTGCATCTTGTTTATGTTTGCTATTTTACCTGCATTTTTTTTGTCTTGTTGATTTTTAAGATTTCTTGTTTGCAGGCCTTCAGCCGTGAAAGAACTCGATTTTGAAACTCTTAGTTATAAAGGTTCGTCTATGTGCCGTTTTGGTTTAAATGAGTTAATAGATTACAATAAATTACAATTTTAAAGTGAAACTGACCCCAAACTTCTTTGGCCCTTTCCACAATCCTAATCACCTGTTCTGCCCGGCGGGTTTAGCGGACGTCTCAGTAGTGATCTTCGAAAAACTCATAGTTTTCGAGAAGTAAACGGAACACTGAAAAAGTGAATAAATTTTGATATTTTTGCTTTTTTCGTCATGAGACGAACCTCCTACAAGGCAGGAAACATGAAATTCGGATTTCGCACCGCAAAAACCATGAAGAATGGCTGAGTATTCGGCAATTCTGTTACGCGAAAACCAATATTTGACTGGGCTAGACTTCGAAAATGAATGATACGTGTGAAATTAGTGTACGGCTAAACCTGCTCCAAAAATGTTACCTCTGTCATACGTGCATGCCATACCTTTTAACTGTGTTTTCCCCTTCTTAAGAGTGAGGCTTGAATTTTAATAAATGTTAATACCGAGCTACCAAATCCGGTAATTATGTAGTTCTCACAGCACATCACACGTAAACCACCGCACCATGTGGACTAAAAGAACCTCCCCCCCCCCCCCATAAATATTGTTCCGCCGCTACAAACGCCCCTTATAAAGCAACATGAAATGTAAACAGAAGAAGTAAATGTTTGCTTCAGTTTAACACAGTGATTTAAAAACTGCACACTACGCAGACGCACCAGAAATAAATGGGCACGCTTTCATATAAACGTACTTTGTAAATTATTAAACAAGTGTTCACTGTATTAAAAACAATACATTTTTCACATAATATTATAGCTCGCCCCCCCTGCCCCCCCCTCCCCCAAACAACCCCGTAACAGCCTTTGAAAAAATCAATAAGACGTTCCGCTGTTAAAATCGGTCAGTCCAGAGTGAATACAGAGCAATTACTAACCGTAACAATTCTACAGTTTTCTCACTTTTGTTGCACTCAACGGATAGACTTTGATGCTGTACCTGTTAGAACATTGTCCCAAGCATTGACAAGAGTTTCCTAGGTGCTGTATTCCCAGGAACGCAAGCTGTATGACCGCTTAGCCCTTCTTCGCTGAGAACGTAAAATACTTTTTTGTGTAAAGACTGATAAAAGTTTTTCTTCCAGTTTTCCCCCTTCTCTCATCACTGAGAATCACTTTGAAACTCACTGTACTAGTTTTTGCAGTTGAAATTAATGTTTTAGAGGGACATAAAACAACCTGTGAAACTGGACTGTTACATCCATCTCCACCTATACGAAAGCAAATTTAGCCACGTTTGCTACCCGACTAAAAGACTAACAAGTTGGAAGATTTTGTACGATATTAAGTGCTGTGGCGACGAGGGCAACAGACGCCTACAGCTACCCGCACAACACACAACACGGGGACGTTAGTCCAGTCCTTGCGAGGAAAAAATTGAAACCAGCCAACAGGGCAGTACGTATGGTGAAACTGATAAAAGGTGACCATTTCCGACTTTTTTTGTTTTTTGTTTAAGAGTCTTCAGTCTTCTGGCTGGTCTGATGCGGTGCGCTTCGATTCCTCCCATGGGCCAACATATTCATTTCAGAGTAGCACTTGCAATCTAAGTCCTCAAGTATCTACCGGATGTACTCCAATCTCTGTCATCCTCTATAGTTTTTGGCTCTCTACAGCTATCTCTAATGTCATGTAAGCCATTCCCTGTAGTCTTAACAGATGTCCCAACGTCTCCCCATTGTCATTATCAGCGTTTTCCAAGTACTTCTTTCCTGAATGAGATTTTCGCTCTGCAGCGGAGTGTTCGCTGATATGAAACTTCCTGGCAGAATAAAACTGTGTGCTGGACCGAGACTCGAACTCGGGACCTTTGCCTTTCGCGGGCAAGTGCTCTACCAACTGAGCTACCCAAACACGACTAACGCCCCGTCCTCACAGCTTTACTTCCGCCAGTACCTCGACTCCTACCTTCCAAACTTTACAGAAGCTCTCCTGCGAACCTTGCAGAACTAGCACTCCTGAAAGAAAGGATATTGCGGAGACATGGCTTAGCCACAGCCTGGGGGATGTTTCCAGAATGAGATTTTCACTCTGCAGCGGAGTGTGCGCTGATATGAAACTTCCTGGCGGAAGTAAAGCTGTGAGGAGGCGGCGTGAGTCGTGCTTGGGTGGCTCAGTTGGACATTCCGCCGCCGGCGGCCGTGCTGTGAGGACGTGCGGAGCGGCTGTTGCGGTGTTTACATCGTCGCTGCGAGCGGCCGGCGCTGTGTGGTGAGTGCGCGCTTTCTGCGTTAGTCATAGTCTACGATCACATTCTAGAATGACATAATGGAACAGACAACGCGACGCGATACTTTGAAGTTGATTTTCGATCCGAGCTACGCCCGACCGAAATCTTACGAAGTTGAGGCATTTATCGAAGAAACTTTTCAGATCAAAGTGTCGATTGTCAGTCAAACTGTGTTCCTTAAGTTATCCAGTTCTGACAAGTGCGACCAAATTGTAGAAACATGTGGTGGGGTGGCAAAATTCAAACATTCAGACGGACACATAGGGCAGGTCACGGTTTCGCGTGCCGGAATGGGAATCAGAACGGTTCGAATCTTTGAGCTCCCTTTTGAAATAACGCCCGAGGAGATTAACAACAAACTGAGAGACTATGGCGCCATTATCAGCAATGTTGCCGAAAAATGGTCTAGCTTGCACAAGTATCCAGTATTAAACGGAGTCAGGCAAGTTAAGATTGACATGCTGAAACATATCCCATCGTATCTCTGGATTGGTGGATATCGAGCGATAATCATTTACCATGGCCAGCCGAGAACCTGCTCGGGTTGTGGTTCGACCCAACACGTCCGCGCGCAGTGTGTTCAACGGCGTGTGACGCAACTGCCGACTGGGGAGCGGAACCCGCCTAGTCAGATGGCCACGCTACCCGTGACGTACGCCGCCGCAATTCGCAGTGACGTCGCTACAGATATGTGTTTCGACAGGGCGGTAGTTGCTTATGCCGACGTTCCCGATGGTACCGTAGCCATGGATACTAGCAGCATAGAAGCTACAGGTCCAGCACACTCACAAGACGAGGACACTGACAGGTGTGCAGAACAAGACCAGGCTAAGACGGCAGAAGAAGGCATGTGCAAACCACTCGAAGAAGTCGGGCACCACAAAGAGGACACAGTTGCAACATCGGAGGATAATGACCCGCAGCCTACAACTGTTTCACCAAAGAAACGGATGAAACGTCGAATAGCCCGTCAGGGAGCAGCAGAAATCGCGCCAATCTTGCGTGAAAAGGCGAAACAGATAGGCCAAGAATTGGCGGAGACGACACAAGCAGCTCCTTTGGAAGATCGATCAACAAAAACGAAGACCCGACACGAGGACACTGAACCCGACCGTGGAATCCACATTCCAGGCGGTACAGCTAGTCCGAAGGACCCTCCACCTGTGCCAAAAACGGACACGCGGGAAGTTACGTGCACGCGAGATTAGGCGGATGACATGGAGGAGCAAAACCATGATGCAGAGATGGCTGACATACCACAACGTTCAGGACGGACGGCACCCTCCCGTCGACAGGATGTGTCCACCCGGCAACAAACCACCATCAAAGACGCTCGTGCAGAAGTTGATGATGCCGACTTCTTCTAAGTAGAGCAAACATCCACTTCACCTGGCAAACAGTATCCCACCTGATACGGTATAGTCGACATGTCGTCCTTGCAGGCGTACAGAATTGCGACCTTGAATATAAATAAAATTAGCAGCACCCTCAATCTGAGAAATCTCCAAGATTTTCTGTACGCCGCTGATGTTGACATCTTAATGCTGCAAGAAGTAACGGCTATCCGTTTGGACGACATCACTGGCTACAACGCCGTCATCAATCCTGGCAATGACAATAGCCTCGGCACAGCGATTATGACTAAAGAGGGGATCCTACTTACAGATGTGACGAAACTGCCGAACAGTAGAGGTCTCGCTGTCACGATAAACAACACCAGGTTTATCAACATATATGCCCGTCAGGAACCGGAAACAAGCGCCGCAGGGCCGAATTTTTCAAGGAGGACATCGCCCCCCTTTTCGCGGTGCGATTTGAACAAATAATATTTGCGGGTGACTTTAATTGCGTGCTGAGTCCCAAAGATCAGACGCCAAATTTTAACAAATCTCTGGAGCTGGAGAACATCGTCAGAGAAATCTGTTAGATACTTGGGAACTAAAACATGGTGATCAGCTCGGTTTCACCTATATCACCAGCCATTCTGCCAGTCGTATCGACAGGATTTACGCAACGTCCAATTTAAGGCGACACGTTTCACAGTCCGAGCTATGGCCCACTATTTTCTCTGATCATATCGCGTACATATGTACGATAAATTTAGAGAAACAAGGAACTTACAGGGCGAGAGGTCAGTGGAAGCTAAACGTTGCTCATCTCTCGGATCCTGGATGTCACGCCGCCTTCCACACCACTTGGGCAGAATGTGAAAGGAAGTTACACTTGTATGGTACGGCGCTGAATTGGTGGCTAAACTGCGCGAAGCCCGCAATAATAAAGACACTGAAAACTTACTCCCGTGAAAAAGTCGCCTGGCGGAAGCGGACATTAGAATTTTACTTCAGCTGTCTGAGAGACTTGTGCGTTCGGGATGCTACAATCATAACAAACTATGGGCAAATCAACAGAATAAAAGCAAAATTGCTCGCCCTGCAGAGACACCATCTCGAAGGCTGTAAAATACGAACGCGTTTGCAGAACGGTACACGAGAAGAAACAACATCGATGTACCACATCCTCCAAGAGAACAAAAGACAAAACCGGAAAATTCTGACGGAACTCAAAACTTCAGACGGGAGACTCTTGACAGATCAAGCTGCAATACGAGACGAGATCCATCGACACTTTAGTGAGTTACTGGCCGATACACAGACAGATGAAACAGCGCAGCAAGCTCTCACTGCTAGGACGACAGAGCGTCTCACTCCAGAAGAAGCTGATGTGCTCGCAGCAAGAATAACGGATGAAGACGTCGAAGACGCCATCTCGAGGAGTCCAAAGAATAAATCACCTGGACCAGATGGGCTACCCGCTGAATTTTATCAAACTTTTCGCGAAAAGATAATTGCTAAATTGACACTCGTCTGCAATGAAATACTAAATGCCGACACTGACCTTCCGAAGGAATTCTGTGAAGGAACAGTGGTCTTAGTCCCCAAAACACCAAGAGGCAAAACCGTGGAGAATCTTCGACCCATAACACTTCTCAATAATGATTATAAAATCTTCGCCCGTATCATGATGCAAAGGTTTAATTCAGTTATTAGTACAGTGACAGGAGCTTACCAGACAAGTGTGGGACAGGATAGAACGATATTTCAGACCTTATGCGACTACAGAGACATTATAGCGATATCGGAAGCCTGCAACATTCGCTGTGCCCTGATGTCGCTTGACTTTGAAAAAGCTTTTGATAAAGTTAATCATTCGTACCTATTCCGGTGTATGACATCCATGCACTTCCCACAGAAAATTATAGCCTCCGTGAAAAACATACTGACGAATAGCACCTCAAGAATCAGTGTCAACGGACAACTCAGTCACCCGATCAATATTCACAGTTCGGTAAGACAAGGTTGGCCCATGTCCATGACGCTTTTCGCGATTGCGCTTGAACCTCTCTTAGTATCCCTGACTCGGCAACTCCGTGGACTACATATACACGGACAGAAGATCATATGTCAAGCCTACGCGGACGATGTAGGGGTACTTGTGACTGACGAAAGTGAGGTGGCAACGGTACTTGAAGTTGTGGCGACCTACGAACTGGCGTCAGGAGCTAAACTCAACCGCAATAAATCTGGTATTATGAATCTTGGTAGGGGCATAGAGATCAGAGCCGCTGGACGTATCAACACTGTGGAAAAACTAAAATGCCTTGGAATAGAATATACGAATAATATCCGCCGCACAGCCGCTCTCAATTACAGAAAATTACTTGCCACATTACGAGCAAGCATAAAACAACACAGCTTGCGTAATTTAAATGCAATACAAAAAGTGCAACTAGCCAATACCTATATAACCTCCAAAGTAAACTATGTTGCCCAAGTGCTTCCTCTGCCACGAACCATAGCAAACCAAATGCAAGCAGCGCTTGGTTATTTTGTCAGCAGAAGTCAGATATTTAAGGTTTCCTATGATACCTTGACGCTATCGACACGCAATGGAGGGCTACATCTAACAGACATCTACCTTAAACCGCAAGCGCTATACGTTAGCAAAACTTATAAACAGTGGCAACGATCACCGCGGACCTTAGTAGCTCATCTCTTACGTGAAATCAGCCCAGTCAGCAGAGATCCACCAATCGATGTGCATCACATCTCCCACGAGCTGTACCACTATAAACACTTTCTTGTGGAATACAGTTATGTACGCCATAGTATACCGGAGAAGGACATATATCAGGTGAAGGAGGTTTACAACACCTTGCTGGGAGGAAAATTGCGCAATCGAATAGAAAACAAGTTTCGGCATTATAACTGGAAAAACATATGGGAAAACATCTCTGACCCCCATCTACCATCCAACGTGCGATCGACGTGGTACCTCGCAGTCAATAGAAAAATCCCCACCAACAATAAACTGCACGCGATACGTCTGGCACACACACCAAACTGTCCCAGCTGCAACGTCGTCGACACCGAAGAACATCGTTTCGTCTGTGACGATGTGAAAGACGTGTGGAATCTCTTCAGGCAAAAATTAGCACATGTGCTCCGCACGTCTCCTAACACCATTACACCGACACACGTCCTTCTGCCAGATGACGTGCCATATCCTAACACTAAAAGAAGGTCGGCCAACGGGCTCAAAGGACTGACCGTCCATTACATCTCAACGGCTATGACGAAGAGTGCAGCAGACTATTGGATGTACCTGATGACAAAACTTCAAAAGCTCGAACGACAACAGAAATACAAAGAAAATTACGCAAATTTCTTGAACCGAACTTTGTACTACAGACAGAGCTGAAGAACGATTAAACGATATTTTGTACAGTCTCAGGATTAATTTTTTTTTATTTTATTTTATTTTTTTTAATGACATTCTCTATTAAGTTTCTCATTCCTTTTGCGCCAACAAGAAGGCTATTTCGTTTACCCTTTGCCCTCGTGTAGCAGCACTAATAGGTTGCTGACGCAAACCGAAGACGCCAGCGGGCGGAAGTACACCTGGCTCTCCTATAAAAATCGCTCCCGCACAGTGATGGAAGAATGTAGCGGACCTAATTTCTTTCCACAACTCCAAAAGAAGGGATTTTGTTCACTTGTACACATTTACTTCGTTGGTCAACTATCTCTTATGGAACAAACATAGCACAGAAGCTAGCCGAAGAAGGCACAAATGGCGAGCGGAAGGACGGGCTGTAGGGGAGGAAGGAGGCCCGGAGAAAAAAAAAAAAAGGAGTTGGTAGAGTACTTTCCCGCGAAAGGCAAAGGTCCCGAGTTCGAGTCTCGGTCGGGAACACAGTTTTAATCTGCCAGGAAGTTTCTTTACTTCTTTCCTTTCCGATTCTGCGCAGAATTTCCTCATTCCTGACAGTCCAACTAATTTTCATCATTCTTCTGTAACGCCACATCTCAGATGCTTTGATTCTCTTCTATTCCGGTTCTCCAATGTTTCAATACCGTGCAACGCTGTGCTCCAAGCGTACACTCTCAGAAATTTCTTCCGCAAAGAACCCTATATTTGGTACTAGCAGACTCATCTTTGCCCAGGAAGCCTCTTTACCAGCACTAAGCTGCTTTGATGTCCTGTTTGCAACATTTTACATCGGTTATTTTGGAGCCTAAGCAGTATAAATCCTTAACTTCAGCTACTTCTTGATCATAAATCCTGGTGTTAAGTTTCTTGCTGTTCTCATTTCTGCTACTTCGCATTATTTTCGTCTTTTTTCGATTTACTCTCAATCGATAATCTGAACTAATTAGACTTCATTTCATTCAGGAGGTCATGTAATTCTTCTTCACTGTCACTCAGGATAGCAACATCATCAGTGTCTCGTATGATTGGTATCCTTTCACGTTGAATTTTAATTCCCCTGGTGAACCTCTCTTCTATTGCCATTATTGCTCCTTCGATGTACAGATTGATCAGTAGTGGCGAAAGACTACGTCCCGTTATTTCACCACTCTCACTATTCCCTCTTAGTTCATGTACATACTGTAAATTATCTGTTTCTCCCTATAGCTTACCCCTACTTTTCCCAGAATTTCGAACATCTTACACCAATGTACATTGTCGAACGCTTTTTCCATGCTGACAAATCCGTTGAACATGTCTTTATTTTTCTTTAGTCTTGCTTCCATTATCAAACGCAGTGTCAGATTTGCATCTCTGGCGAATTTACCTTTCCTAAAGCAAAACTGGTCATCTAACACGTCCTCAGTTTTCTTATCCATTTTTCTGTACATTATTCTTATAGGTTACTTGGACGCATAAACTGTTAAGGTGATTGTGCAGGAACGTTTGCACTTGTCAGCTCTTGCAGTCTTCGAAAGTGTGTGGATGATATTTTTCCGTAAGTGACGTGGTATGTAGCCAGACTCATACATTCTACTCACCGACGTGAATAGTCGTTTTGTTGCCACTTCCCCTTATGATTTAGAAATTCTGATCGAATGTTATCGATCCCTTCTGCCTTACTTCATCTTCAGTTCTCCCTAGCACCCTTCAATTCTGATTCTAATACCAAATCCCCTATCTCTTCTAAATCGAGTCCGTTTCCTTCTACTATAGCATTGGACAAATCTTCCCTCTCATAGAGACCTCCAATGTAATCCTTCCACCCATTCGCTCTCTCCTCTGCATTTAACAGTGGAGTTCTTATTGCACTCTTAATGTTATCACCCTTGCTTTAAAATGTCACCTGAGGTTATTTTGACTTTTCGATATGTTGATTCAGTCCTTCCGACAATCATTTCCATTTCGATATCCTAACATTTTTCATGCACCATTTCGTCTTAGCTTCCTTGCACTTACTATTTATTTCACTTCTCATCGCCTTCTGTTTGTGTATTACTTAATTTAACTGAGCATATTTGTATTCCCATCTTTCATCGACCAATTGAAGTATTTCTTGTTACCCATAGTTTGTAAGTAGTTAAGTTCTTTGTACATATATTTTTCTTTCCAATTTGTGATGGCCTGTTTTAGAGATGTTCATTCACTTCAGCAGTACTTGCTACTGAGCTATTCCTTATTGCTGTATCTATAGCATTAGAGAACTTGAGGCATATCTCGTCATTCCATCTTTTTGTACTGATTCTTCCTGACTAACGTGATAACCATGAGCCTACTCTTCATCACTACCAAATTGTGATGGTAGTCTCTATCAGCACCTGCGTACGTCTTGTATTCCAGTAACTGATTCTGGAATCTCTCCTGACCATGATTTAATCAAAGTGAGATCTTTCCATACCACCCGGCCTTTTCCAAATATACCCCTTCCTCGTGTATTGCATGAACAGAATATTCGCTATTACTAGCTGCAATTTACAACGTAACTCAATTAGTCTTTCTGCTCTATCAGTACTGAAACTGAAATCTTTCTGTACCACCCAGCCTTTTCCAAGGACACCTCCCCCTCACGTATTGAGAGAGTATTCGCTACTACCAGCTGAAATTTAAAACAGAACTAAGTTAGTCCCTCGCCTCTATTAGTCACTGTCCCTAGGACCTATTTTCCGGTAACCTTTTCTCTACTCCTTCCGCCAAACTGCATTCCAGCCTCCCACGATTATTCGGTTTTCATCTTCCTTTACTTTGAAAGGAGCCTACTGACGTACACGTATATGTGGCGCCAGAATGTTGACATGGTACTAATGTTAGCTACTATGAAAGTATTATACTAAAAACGATGTATGTCTCAGGTTGGCTCTATGAAGCGGATCACTGACTGTGTACAAACGCAGAGCCAAAGATATTGCTTCTGGTCTGAGGTTTTAGTGGTTGAGTAAGACAGCGCTAGGAGCACAGAATTGGGTAACTGTCTGTGAGCTATACAAGGTGGAGTAGGCATTATTTTGTGGTGTACTCTGTGAATCCACCAAGTGTTAGACCATAATGTAGGATTTACGAGTGCACGTGTTATTGGAAATACAAATGTGGAAGCAGAAGTCAGCTCACAAGCAAGGTAAAAATGTTAAATACTTTATGACTCACATTTTGCCATCGCGTTAGTGTAGAAGAGTTGGCTGATCAATGGTAATAGTTGAGTAACTCCACAATGTACATAAACAGATATGACGTAAAGGCTAGTTTGATATTTCCCTTTTGTAATGTTTATAAGACTTGTTATCACAAATATACGTAATTTGATGACTTGTGTTTAGTCTTTTCAATGAGCTTAGACAATACGTACTTGCTGCATAAATCTCATTGTTTGTGATTCAATTAGTAAACAGGATGTAATTTTTCTGAGTATTGTAATTTCTATTCCAGAATGAAAGTATCACACTGCAGCGGAGTGTGCGCTGATATAAAACTTCCCAGTAGATTAAAACTGCGTGCCATACCGAGATTCGAACTCGGGACCTTTGCTTTTCCTGGGCAAGTGCTCTACCAACTGAGCTACCAAAGCATGATTCACTCCACGCCCTCACAGTTTCAAATCTGCCAGTATCTCGTCTCCTACCTTCCAAACTTCACAGAAGTTCTTCTGTGAACCATGCAGAACTAGCACTCGAAGAAAGGATATTGCGGAGACGTGGCTTAGCCATAGCCTGGGCGACGTTTCCAGAATGAAATTTTCACTCTGCAGCGGAGTGTGTGCTGATGTGAAACTTCCTGGCAGATTAAAACCGTTTGCCTTACCGAGATTCGAACTCGGGACCTTCGCCTTTCGCGGGCAAGTGCTCTGCCAACTGAGCTACCCTAGCACGACTCAAGCCCCACCCTCACAGCTTCAATTCTGCCAGTAACTCGTCTCCTACCTTCCAGACTTCACAGAAGCTCTTCTGCGAAACTTCTGTGAAGTTTGGAAGTTAGGGGACGAGATATTGGCAGAATTGAAGCTGTGAGGGCGGGGCTTGGTTCGTGCTTGGGTAGCTCAGTTGGTAGAGCACTTGCCCGCGATAGGCAAAGGTCCCGAGTTCGAGTCTCGGTTCAGCGCACCGTTTTAATCTGCCGGGAAGTTTAGTAATTACAATTGTCAGAGAAGGTTTTGCAAAGCCAAACTTAACTTCGAATACAATTTCACTATCGAAAAGGTCAGTGTTAGTAATTCACCCAAATCAGTATCGCCTCCCTGTCCAGGTCATATGTTTCTCATAGACATAGAATTTTTCTCAAATGTTTTCATTTATCAGCCAAAAGAATTTCATGTACATTTCAAAATAATACAGCCAGCATTGCACACCGCTATGCCTGTAGCTAGTATAATTTACTCTTCTTCATGAGACACCAGAACATATCGCGGTCCACCATTGAGGCTATAGAGGTAAGACAATTTTATTTATTTGTTAAGTGCAAAGAGACCAAAGTTACCAGTTTTGCACAGGGCCAGAGGATTCAGTACCTAATGGACTGAATGTATTTTGCAGTGCTTCTATTTCTTTATGGGTATTGGGAGCTACATTGCCCAATAAGTTTCTACGAAGTTTTTGCTAATAATAACATAGAATAAGTACACCACTTGCAGTAACAACACTCTACACGATAACTACAGTTTTATATGAATTCCCAGTTCAGGCATTCATTCAATGTCACCCAATGCAGATTTTTTAAAGAAGGTTACTAACAAGGAAACTTCCCCATCGCACCCCCCTCAGATTTAGTTATAAGTTGGCACAGTGGATAATCCTTGAAAAAACTGAATATAGATCAATCGAGAAAACAGGAAGAAGTTGTGTGGAACAATGAAAAAATAAGCAAAATATACAAACTGAATAGCCCATGCGCAAGATAGGCAACATCAAGGACAGTGTGAACTCTCGAGTGCCGTGGTCCCGTGGGTAACGTGAGTAGCTGCGGAACGAAAGGTCCTTGGTTCAAGTCTTCCCTAGAATGAAAAATTTACTTTCATTGTTTTTGCAAAGTTATGACCTGTCCGTTCGTTCATTGACGTCTCTGTTCACGGTAATAAATTTAGTGTCTGTGTCTTGCGACGTGCCTCTCCAATGGGAACCGAAAACATTTGATCGCAAGGTGATAGGTCAACCGATTCCTCCACAGGAAAACGTCTGATATATTCTATACGACACTGGTGACGGCATGTGCGTCATATGACAGGAATATGTTCTCGACGCACCTAACTGATACACTTGGCGAATGGGTAAAAAGATTCATCTACCTTGCCCGATTTAGGTTTTCTTGTGGATATGATAATCACTCCCAATAAGTGATGAAAACATAAGAGCTTGTCATGTAAACCGAAAATAAAAAATTGAAATTTTCACTCGAGGGAAGGCTTGAACCAAGAACCTTCCGTTCCGCAGCTGCTCACGCTACCCACGGGACCACCGCACTCAAGAGTTTACACTCTCCTTGATGTTGCCTATCTTGCACATGGTTAATTCAGTTTGTATATTTTGCTTATTTTTTCATTGTTCCACACAACTTCTTCCTGTTTTCTCGATTGATCTGTGTTCAGTTTTTCAAGGCCTAGCCACTGTGCCAACTTATAACTAAATCTGAGGGGGGTGCGATGGGGAGGTTCCCTTGTAAGAAGAGATATTTGCAAAGAACGCTACACTTGGCGTTCACTTTGTGAAATTTTTTATACTAAAATGGCTACATTTATATATTCTACTGTCTCAACCATTCTTAGTGATAATAGTAGTTTGATTTTTTTGGCGCAAGCCAATTTACTAACTTTTACAAAAAAATTTCACAGTTCATCGGCGTCTTATGCTCCACCTTGTTTTTCATTGATCTGATTATTGAAAATTTTTCGACTTTGGCTTGTACTCTGTATTTGGTTTGCGATGCCGCATAGTGTTATTACGTATCAGGCGCGCAGTTTGACGACTTTGGGGACTGTTAACAATATTGACATGAACAATTTCCCGGTTAACGATAAGAATATTGAATGTAACAGTGACAAAGATAGTGGCAATTCTGCGGACAATAATTTGAAGTGCAACGCAGGCAATGTACATACCGATTCTGAAAATAATGAACAGATTCCAGACACTATAATTTCACCCACTAATTTGACTAGTAATCAGACGGTACATGCGGATGCCGCTGATCTGCACATGGCTGACGTACACAATTCAAAGCTCGATGGTTTACCAGATGAGGTCAGCGATTTACCTACTTTTCACCCAATTAATCAGATTCCAACAAGTCTGTCAGAGGACGCAGTGCTGCAAATCGCCCTTCCTGTTTTAAAAAATCCGTCAGATTCCATTCGTGGTATATATGCAGATAGATTTTAAAATAAGAGCGACATCGTTTTCACATGTTTTCCTGGTGGTGTATGATGTGAGTACTGAGATCATCCTGGCTGCTCCACTAAGGTGAGGCTTATATGCTGCTAAAGTTGTGAAAAAAGTGCAACCAAATATTCGGACGGTAGAGGCATTTATACCCCAAAGTCGTCTTAAGAATATATCAATTCGGAAAGCGAAGTTATCCGAATAATTTTATGATGGAATTCGGACGACGCTCCGACGAGTAAAGATGGCTGCTGCTTGGGCGTGGCTATCAATAAGGAAGTCCATCACTGGGGACGTAAATATCCGACGGAAATTTTTGTACCAACATTAGTATGAGCTCTCTAGCACGCAACTCAAGGCAAGCACTAATTTTATTGACTTGTTTGATTAATCTCAGAACATGTAAGGGGTTACAGTCAACTTACTTTGAAACGATAAAAAATAGATAAGCAAACTTATTCTCTGAAACTTTCTGCCCCAAGATATAACCAGTCCTATTTCCTGGTCATGTTTGTTGTGTAATGACGGTTTGAAAGTTAAATGGCTTGTCTGTTTAATAATTGAGTAAAAGGCACAAGAAGTAAATTCATTATAATTGCTTCATAGTAGAGAGAGTGAGACATTCAATCTAAGAAATTGCTTTAGTTTATAACATCATCTTTAAATGTGGTCGCTTTGTTTAAGGAAATAAAGTACAGTCCGTAGAGTAACAATAATTTTGCTACAAATTTAAATTTGTTTTGTTTGATAATTCATGATCTACGTAACAAGTTTTTCAAAAGTAATGATGGCTGCCACTTATCCAGTACCAGTTTTCTTCCCTGTTGTTTAGAAGTAAATTCACGTAATTAAAAAAGTATATATAAATTACAGCCATTGAAAGGCACTGTCACCACTAAAAGTAATTAACAGAAATTGTTTAAAGATGTCAAACTTGCTGCTTCAGAGCTGGCGACAGAAAATAAAATTTTAGGAGTAGTTTTTCTTAGAGTGGGCCTAACTAAGGTAAGGTTTCGAGTCTGCTGTGGTGTGCTACTGCGGTGATGATGGATCTGATAGCAGGAAGGTCAGACATTGTACAATCCTCTGTGCCTCACCGTTTTTGCGCATCGAGCCCCTTCATCGACATTGTGCTTTGGGTGGAAGCCCACGTTAAATGATCTCCCTGCGTTATAAAGTCCATTAGGTTACCACGGTCATAGGTTCTGTTGAACATAAAAAATTTATTATAAATATTTGCAGTAACTTTTTTCAGTGTAATGTTTACGTTAGCGGGTGTGCGTGAACGGCTGTATTGTGGCTTGAGAAAAGCAGCGGAACGTTGCCGCGGAAACACCGTTAAGATTTTTTGTGCCAGTGTCCGCTAGGCGCCAGAGGAGGGCGGCTGCTACCCACTTCCAAAGGGAGTTCGCTTTCGTCTGGACGGCTGGCGCGGGACTTTCACTCAGCAGCAATCAACTAACGTTATTATGTGCACTAAAAATGTATTTATTCAAACAAAATTAGTAGAAAGAAACACGTAAGATAAGACGTACGTAGTTACTGTTGTGTCTAGACAAGACAGCCTACACACAATGAGAGGAAGCCGAAAGGCACGCGCTAAGCCAAAACAGGGTGCGTGAGGTCTGAAACAGGATACGTAATGAATGCTATAAAGAAAAGTACGTAGCTTCTGGAATACTTAACTTTAATCCATCCTTTTGGTACATCTGGAGATTGTGGCGATACAAGTGAGACTCTTTAGATACATGCAATGTTACTAATGGCGCCTTGCTAGGTCGTAGCCATGAACTTAGCTGAAGGCTATTCTAACTATCTGCTCGGCAAATGAGCGAGGCTTCGTCAGTGTAGTCGCTAGCAAAGTCGTCCGTACAACTGGGGCGAGTGCTATTCCGTATCTCGTGACCTGCCTTGTGGTGGCGCTCGGTCTGCGATCACACAGTGGCGACACGCGGGTCCGACATGTACTAATGGACCGCGGCCGATTTAAAGCTACCACCTAGCAAGTGTGGTGTCTGGCGGTGACACCATAGTTACCAGTTTTTTTTTTCTCAACTACGTTTTGTAAAATCAGTACGTTTCCGAGCGATTTCGTATGAGAATTATGTAATACTACTAGTCAGTCACATGTTGAATGGGCGGGTTTGGTCACACGTGGTGACACTGACAGGACTTTTCTGGGAAAAGTTCTGCGTGCAAGTGTACATAAATACTAGAATTTAGTAACAAAAGTCCATGACAACGAGCTGCAAGGTAGCACAACAAAGACAGATTCTGACAGTGAGACAGTGTATTTGCGTTAGGGTACTTGTGAGGCATGAAAATTGTTAAATAAAAGTATCGAGGTCTAACAGCAATCCTGAAACGGAGAAAATAAAGACAGAGCCGGACAGCACTGGAAACGAGGCGCCGCTAGTTGACGTAGCGGGCGCCCTCGGCAGTAGTGACGCGGCTGGCCGACCTGTGTCATTACTGGCCGCTAGCAACAGTGCAATTGAAATGACGCAGAGATTAAGCGAATCAACACCGCTACATGTGCGAAAAGAAGGAAAAGAGACAACCGTTTCTGATCAGCATTATGTTGATTCGAAACGAACAGAGGGTGTAGATGTTCAACCATCTATATCCGATTTAATGACAATGTTGAAAAATATCTCAGAGAACATGTTGGCTATGAATTCTAGGCGCTTCAGTCCGGATCCGCGCGACTGCTACGGTCGCAGTTTCGAATCCTGCCTCGGGCATGGATGTGTGTTTTGTCCTTAGGTTAGTTAGGTTTAAGTAGTTCTAAGTGTAGGGGAATGATGACCTCAGATGCCAAGTCCCATAGTGCTCAGAGCCATTTGATCCATTTCTTTTAATGAATTCTAATATGAGTTCCAATACGCGAGAGATCCAGTCGGATTCTGAGACAGAGTGCCAGAGTTTAGAAACTAGGCTCACTAATAAACTTGAGACGAAAATTTCCCGTCAGACCAAAGAATTGGACACGGAAATTTCTACGTTAGATATTAATCTATCGAGGAAAATGGAAGCGAAGTTAAAAATACTAAATTTGCAGACCCAAAGAATTATTGAACTCATTACTTCTATATCGTCAGTTAAAGGTGAAGAGACAAAAGTACAAAACGAGGTAGTAGGTATCAACGAAATGCTTGATACCAAATTAACACGGATTGAAGAGAGTGTGGAACCTATATTAGAGGTCACGTTAAAGAAATAGTTCCTGTAATGAAAACCGACATCGCTAACGAAACAATAGCTGATTTCGTGGCGCTTAAGGATACAGTAACGCGAATACAAGATGGTTTCACGAAAGTTCAAAGCAATGTTGGTGACGTGACAACCGAAGTACGTAACGAAGTCTATGCATTACGTATTGATTTTCAACGTAAATCCGCTTCGTTACGAGTGGAACTGTAAAGCAAAGCGAGTAGTACACTTTTGTTTGTGCAGAAATGTGAACTACCGAGCAAGGACAAATTTAATCCTCAAGCGAAACAAGGAGGTTGGCATCTCGCCGATTTCATAAAGAATTGCGAGTGGGTGTTACTTACAGCCATGACGTACAGAGAAAAGCTCAATTTATCGATTGATGGTATGGTAGGTAGTGCAAAGACGTGGGGTTTAAACTTGGATACATCAAATGTGACATTTTCCCAGTTTAAAGAAACGTTTGTGGAGGAGTTTTGGTCTGTACAAAAGCAGGACAAGTTGTGGCGAAAATTTGTCCTCGCAAGAGAGCCAGATAGTAGCGCACGCATCTCCTTGAAGTAATATGCGAAAATTGGTTTAAATGATTAGAGTATCTCAGGGGCAGACGATCATACTCTGAAATGGTATGGGAGTTATGGAAGAAACAACCCAACGATTCCAAACGTTATGTAGGATCAAGCACATGAAATTAGACGATTTCTTGGAATAAGTATAAGATGAAGATCGTTGGAGTGAACCACGCGACAATCGACCTTCAAGAAATCAGAACACATCGGAAAGAGGAGGCTGAAGTGGTCAACAAATAAATGTGATCAGAGGACGTGGTAGATGTCGTGGTAGAGGACGTGGTAGAGGTAACTTCAACAATAATGGAAGTGGCAATGACGAAAACTAAAGGCCGCACAGATCTCGGGTCTGTCGAGCGCGGAGGAATGAAATTGGCCCAACAAAAGACGACAGCGACCACAGAAGCAGCAGGGAGACCGAAGTAGGCAGCCCGGGCGTTATCCTGTCCAACAATGGCAATGTAAAGGTGACTGTCGGTTACAAACACACAATGTGGCAAACCAGATTACTGGCAAACGAGTAAATAAGGGTGAACATAGTCTAACGGGAACGGGTAATGAACAAAGACATAGAACAAGGAGTGTGGATCAAAGAGAAGGTGTTTTGATATAACCGAAGGAGGCGCAGGATGTTGCTTCGTGTAGCAACCATGGCCTAAAAGAGGACGAGTCAGATGATGTTGTGTATTTTAGGGAACTTCGTCAAATGCATGACGAGTTGAAAAATGGGAGAGTTGTGCAGGATATGATAGGTAGTGACCAGGATGGGGATCTACCCTCACAAGGAAAAAAGCATTGCACAAAGATGCATGCACAAATAGATTTTGACGAGATAATCCCATTCTCTGAATACGAACAACAATTAGTCTAGACTGTCCCGAAGGTGGAGATGAAACCGCCAGTGACCCACGAATTGAAGCATTAGAAACCCATTCTGATTGTGATCAGTTGTCAGTAGAAGCGGATGTTCACTATGAAGTTAGTGATTCCGAAAGTGATGATGATCCGTTGAGTGTCGCGGCGCACGAGGCGGAGGGTCAATGTGGAGGCTGGCCTTGTGGCTCGCCCGCTCTGCCTGTGAGTGGACACGTGGCTGCTCCTTCAGCAAGGTCCCAGCAGGCACACGGGGGGAGGGGTTTATTAGTGATTGGGAGCTCCAACGTTAGGCGGTTGATGGAGCCCCTTAGGGAAATAGCGGAAAGGTCGGGGAAGAAGGCCAGTGTTCACTCTGTCTGCTTGCCGGGGGGGGGGTCTCATCCGAGATTTGGAGGAGGCCCTGCCGGCGGCGATAGAGAGCACTTGGTGCACCCGACTGCAAATTGTTGCTCATGTCGGTACCAATGACTCCTGTCGTCTGGGTTCAGAGCTCATCCTCAGTTCGTACAGGCGGTTGGCGGAATTGGTGAAGGCGGAAAGCCTCGCTCCGGGGTGGAATCTGAGCTAACTATTTGTATTATCGTTCCCAGAACCGATCGCGGTCCTCTGGTTTGGAGCCGTGTAGAAGGCTTAAACCAGAGGCTCAGATGATTCTGCGGAGATTTGGGGCGCAAATTTTTCGACCTCCGCTATCGGGTGGAGAAATGTAGGGTCCCCCTGAATAGGTCAGGCGTGCACTACACGCCGGAAGCGGCTACAAGGGTAGCAGAGTACGTGTGGAGTGCACATGTGGGTTTTTTAGGTTAGAGAATTCCCTCCCTAGGCCCGACAAGACGCCTCCTGAGACGCGGCGAGGTAGGAGTAGGCAAAATGCAACAGGGAATAACAATATTAATGTGCTAATAGTAAACTGCTGGAGCGTCTATAGATAGGTCCGAGAACTGCTCTCATTAATAAACGGTCACAACGCCCATATAGTACTAGGGACAGAAAGTGGGCTGAAACCAGACGTAAACAGTAATGTAATCCTAAACTCAGATTGGAATGTATACCGCAGAGACAGGCTGGACAGTAAAGGGGGAAGCGTATTTATAGCGATAAGAAGTGCAATAGTATCGAAGGAAATTGACGGAGATCCTAAATGTGAAATAATTTGGGTGAAAGTCACGGTTAAAGCAGGCTCAGACATGGTAATTGGAAGTCTCTATAGGCCCCCTGGCTCAGCAGCTGTTGTGGCGGACCACCTGAAGGATAATTTAGAAAATATTTCGAGTAGATTTCCCCACCATGTTATAGTTCTGGGTTGAGATTTTAATTTGCCTTATATAGACTGGGAGACTCAAACGTTCATAACGGGTGGCAGGGACAAAGAATCCAGTGAAAATTTTTAAGTGCTTTATCTGAAAACTGCCTTGAGCAGTTAAACAGAGAACCGACTCGTGGCGATAACATATTAGACCTTCTGGCGACAAACAGACCCGAACTATTTGAAACAGTTAACGCAGAACAGGGAACCAGCGGTCATAAAGCGGTTACTGCATCGATGATTTCAGCCGTAAATAGAAATATTAAAAAAGGTAGGAAGATTTTTCTGTTTAGCAAAAGTGACAAAAAGCAGATTACAGAATATCTGACGGCTCAAAACAGAAGTTTTGTCTCAAGTACAGATAGTCTTGAGGATCAGTGGACAAAGTTCAAAACCATCGTACAATATGCGTTAGATGAGTATGTGCCAAGCAAGATCGTAAGAGATGGAAAAGAGCCACCGTGGTACAACAACCGATTTAGAAAACTGCTGCGGAAGCAAAGGGAACTTCACAGCAAACATAAACATAGCCAAAGCCTTGCAGACAAACAAAAATGACGCGAAGCGAAATGTAGTGTGAAGAGGGCTATGCGAGAGGCGCTCAATGAATTCGAAAGTAAAGTTCTATGTACTGTCTTGGCGGAAAATCCCAAGAAATTTTGGTCTTATGTCAAAGTGGTAGGTGGATCAAAACAAAATGTTCAGGCACTCTGTGACCAAAATGGTACTGAAACAGAGGATGACAGACTAAAGGCCGAAATACTAAATGTCTTTTTCCAAAGCTGTTTCACAGAGGGAGACTGCACTGTAGTTCCTTCTCTAGATTGTCGCACAGATGACAATATAGTAGATATCGAAATAGACGACAGAGGGAGAGAGAAACAATTAAAATCGCACAAAAGAGGAAAGGCCGCTGGACCTGATGGGATACCAGTTCGATTTTACACAGAGTACGCGAAGGAACTTGCCCCCCTTCTTGCAGCGGTGTAACGTAGGTCTCTAGAAGAGCGTAGCGTTCCAAAGGATTGGAAAAGCGCACAGGTCATCCCCGTTTTCAAGAAGGGATGTCGAACAGATGTTCAGAACTATAGACCTATATTTCTAACGTCGATCAGTTGTAGAATTTTGGAACACGTATTATGTTCGAGTATAATGACTTTTCTGGAGACTAGAAATCTACTCTGTAGGACTCAGCATGGGTTTCGAAAAAGACGGTCGTGTGAATCCCAGCTCGCGCTATGCGTGCACGAGACTCAGAGGGCCATAGACACGGGTTCCCAGGTAGATGCCATGTTTCTTCACTTCCGCAAGGCGTTCGATACAGTTCCCCAGAGTCGTTTAATGAACAAAGTAAGAGCATATGGACTGTCAGATCAATTGTGTGATTGGATTGAAGAGTTCCTAGATAACAAAACGCAGGATGTCATTCTCAATGGAGAGAAGTCCTCCGAAGTAAGAGTCATTTCAGGTCTGCCGCAGGGGAGTGTCATAGGACCGTTGCTATTCAGAATATACATAAATGACCTCGTGGATGACATCGGAAGTTCACTGAGGCTTTTTGCAGATGATGCTGTGGTGTATCGAGAGGTTGTAACAATGGACAATTGTACTGAAATGCAGGATGATCTGCAGCGAATTGACGCATGGTGCAGGGAATGGCAATTGAATCTCAATGTAGACAAGTGTAATGTGCTGCGAATACATAGAAAGATAGATCCCTTAACATTTAGCTACAAAATAGCAGGTCAGCAACTGGAAGCAGTTAATTCCATAAATTATTTGGCAGTACGCATTAGGGGTGATTTAAAATGGAATGATCATATAAAGTTGATCGTCGGTAAAGCAGATGCCAGACTGAGATTCATTGGAAGAATCCTAAGGAAATGCAATCCGAAAACAAAGGAAGTAGGTTACAGTAAGCTCGTTCGCCCACTGCTTGAATACTGCTCAGCAGTGTGGGATCTGTACCAGATAGGGATGATAGAGGAGATAGAGAAGATCCAACGGAGAGCAGCGCGCTTCGTTACAGGATCATTTAGTAATCGCGAAAGCGTTACGGAGATGATAGATAAACTCCAGTGGAAGACTCTGCAGGAGAGACGTTCAGTAGCTCGGTATGGGCTTTTGTTAAGGTTTCGAGAACGTACCTTCACCGAAGAGTCAAGCAATATATTGCTCCCTCCTACGTATATCTAGCGAAGAGACCATGAGGATATAATCAGAGAGATTAGAGCCCACACAGAAGCATACAGACAATCCTTCTTTCCATGAACAATACGAGACTGGAATAGAAGGGAGAACCGATAGATGTACTCAAGGTACCCTCCGCCACACACCGTCAGGTGGCTTGCGGAGTATGGATGTAGATGTAGATGTAGATGTAGATGTAGAGTGTCAAACTGACCAAAACACGCAAGAAACTGACTGTGGTGTCGCTGAAGTCGATGGTGTTCAACTACAAAGTAATGGTACACAGGAGGAGGATAACTACATGTAAGATTGTGACGGTAATTTGCTAGAGGAGGTCGAAGAAATCCTAGAGATACAGAATATAGGGTGACCGCGGAATTTTTAGCATCTTGGAAAGAGAAAGATAGCAAAAATGAGGTCCAGTCTGAGACTGATGAAGCTGAAAGCAGTAGTGATGAGTTTATCTTTCGTCCAGGGGTAATCAATACTGAAGGCAGTATTGACCTGTGTACAACCAATGTAAATAAGTTCGTGTAAGTTGAAGAAGAAGTTACCGAAACACCACAAGAGTTAGGTGAAACGTTTGTCTTACGAAAAAGCAATGAGGATGAGGAAAATGAATAAGATGTACAAAGAAGGGAGGAAGTAATTCATGACGTTGAGAAGAAGAGGAGGAAAAACCTCCGGATAAACGAATGGAAATACCGAACGGACAGATGTCTTGGCAGGACCTAGCAATAGAGAAGGTTTGCTATGGGAAACAGAGGAAGGGAGACAGAAGGACAACCGAACACCAACCGTAATACAGACGGAAATGTATGGTCATGATTTGTATGTACTTTCGTATACTGGGGCGCAAGTGAGTGCCATATCCAATACGTTCTTTCAACTGATCAAAGAACAATCAGGAGTGGAATTTATGCCTGCGTAAGGTGTAAAGGTGATAGGAGATACTGGAAAAGTGAGCAAACCCGTGAAGTACCAAATATTGATAGATTTTAAAATAAGGGGATAGATTGGCTGATTAAGCAGAAACTAATTATCGATTGTGGACAGGAAATAATTACCTGTCAACCAGGAGGGAAATCGTTGCGAATTCCTTTCGAAATGGCAAGTACGTTACAGGAGCGACAATTAACACAATTGTTAATCAATCAAGTTCCACAAAATGATGGATTGGGATATTATTTGGAAGGTTACCATGTAAAGACCATGATTGAAGATAATACAAAAGAGCAATGTTTTAGAAGACTAGTAGAGATTACAGAAGGTATAACAGCAGATCAAAAGGAGGAATTGTTTGATTTGTTGATGGAAAATGAGAAAGTTTTTTCCAATATACCGGGTACAGTGAATGTAATTTAGCAGGAACCTTTTTTAAACCACCATATGCGATTCCAATATCAAAGAAAGCAGAAGTCCAGAAAGAGATTAATAGAATGCTTGAATAGGGGGTAATAGAAAGGAGCAACATCTCCTACAATAACCCATTGGTTTTGGAAGGAAAGAAGGACGGTAGTATACGAGTGGTTATTGATGCTTGGACATTGAATAAAATAGAATACAAGAGAGTGGGATGGTCCCGAAGAACTGGACGAACTTTTTCAGAAGTTTAACAATATTAAGTATATGACCAGTTTCAATCTCACCGCTGGTTACTGGCAGATCGCGTTGGATAAAGCATTCTGAAAGTATACGGCATTCCTGTTAGCAGGTAAATGCTACGAATACAAATTACTCCCATTTGGGCTGAATATGGCGGTTTCTATGTTCATCAGGGCCTTAGATGGCATACTGGGTAATGAATTGAATTCACATATATCAGTATACATCGATGAGCTGATGATCGCCACTAAGACCTGGCAGGAGCATTTGACACTCTTGGATAAGGTGTTCGAAGCTCTGGTAAAGGGAGAAATGACGCTGATGCTGAAGAAGTGTGAGTTTGTGAGAAAAAGGATAATGTTCTTAAGGTACATAATCACCACTCAAGGGATTGCGAAAGATCCAGAGAAAGTGAAAGCAATTAAGGACTGTGTTAGACCAAGGTGCAGGAAACATCTAAAATCGTTTCTAGGACTATGTTCATTCTGTCGAAAATTTGTGGATGACCAGTCTTTCAACGACCAGAACTTGAACAATTTACTGAAAAAGAACCGTGCATTCATTTGGAAGAAAGAATGCAAAATAGCTTTCAATAGGCTGAAAGAAAGTTTAGCAAAGAACATACAGCAGTGTCATCCAGACCTAAGTGAACCATTTCATATTTCCACTGACAGTTCAGTTTATGGCCTGGAAGCGTCAGTGTTTCAAAAATAAGGAAGTAATGGCGAAATAGAGCATTCTCCAGTTGCGTTTCCTAGCCGAACTCTAACCAAGTTTGAACACAATTATACAGTATCAGAGAAAGAGGCGTTAGCCATTGTGTGGTTGTTTAGGAAATTTACAAAATGTTTTTGAGGGCATAAAGTTATTGTACATACAGACAATCGGGCATTAACATTTTTAAAAGATTGCTGACAGTTGCTTAACAGGTTGATGAGATGATCTCTGTACCTCCAACAATATAATATAGAGATTAAGTATGTAAAAGGTACTGAGAACTATGCGCCTGATGCACTGTCAGGATTGCCTGAAGGTGCAGAGATTCCAACTTAAGGTTACAGAAAAAGAGGGTACATTAAAAATCATTTTTTAAAAGAGTTAGAAAGAAAAGATTCATTAAGAGACGTGTGTGTAAAAATATGAGGCGATACCAAAATGCTGATGAAGCGTCAAAATTTGTGAAAGTCAAATTTGATGATGCTAATGCAGGGAACATTAGGGCCTCATATAAGATACATAAAGGGGTTCTATATTTGGAAAAGGCAACTGACCCCGGAGAATGATGGGTATGTTGGCCATAAAAATTCGTGCAAGAGGTTATAGATTATTTTCCTTTGGCAAATGGACATTGTGTAGCCAAAAAGTGCTCGGAAAAGATGTTGGAGTGCTTGACATTTAATAATTTGGTTAGAAGGATGGCCATGAGGGTAAAGTCATGTGATATATATCAGAAGGTGAAGGTGACAAATGCAATAAATAGGGGTCCAACGCAGACTACAAAACCCAATGACGTGTTGGATATAGCGGCAGTGGATATTTTCCTCCCGTTGCCAAAAACTACAGGAAATTTTGTGTATATTTTTGTGGTGGTCGTACTTTTCTCAAAATTTATTAAATTGTACCCACTGAGAAAAGCGACGGCAAGAGCTGTGTACAATAACATGATTTTGGATTATTTCCCAAAGGTAGGAAAGCCGAAGCGTGTGTTAACAGACAACGGTGCTCAGTTTTGTTCAAAATTATGGATAGACGGTATGGAAAGTATCCAGGTACAGGTGTGCATATAGCCGCATATCATCCATCCAGTAACCTGCGCAAAATCGGGAGGTTATGTAGCACATATTGCCATGAGAATCTCCAAGCATGGGGGAAATGCATGTCAGATTTTGAACAAATCATGAACTCGCTGAAACACGAGGGTACAGGGTTTACTCCACAGGAGATTATAAAGCAAAAGCATACGAGTTTGGTAGAAAACTTATTAGAGTTCCCACATTGTAAGGAAATGACTATGGATGAAAGAAAGACGCATTGAGAAACAAAAGGGATAAGCAAGCTGAGAATAGGATTAGTCGGCATGGCGAAAAATTGAAACTTCCAAAGTTTGTCATTTGTGACTTGGTTCTCATGAAAGCTTACGAGAAATCAAGCGAAATTGATCACGAAATAAGCAAATTTAAATTTGTGTATAACGGGCCCTGCCGAACGGTAAACATACCGCATACCAATGCGTACTATATGGAATACCCAGTGTTAAAAAGGGTTTAGGAATTAGAAATATTGTATACATAAAGAAGTATGAACCACGGGGTCAACCGACAGATAATCAGACTTAAAAGCTGTCTGAAAGAACCTAAAAGAGAAAAGTAAAATAAGAATATTGTACTTGGTAAAACATGACAATGATACTAATGTATAAATGTTTATCGATGAGATGGTACAATGGTTTTCTAAGTTACAGGGAAACCTAAATGTAAATACAGGTATCTAAGACTGTGCTTCTAGAAAGCCTTGAAGTACAAGTGATGCTGAAAATGAAGTGAGCTGAGACTCACCAGTGAAATGAAAGTGGTGGTGGTGGCGGTGAGAGGGGGGTGGGGGGGTGGGGGAGAAAGAACTCACTAATATCTCCACAAACGGAAGCAATGAACTGAGCAAGGGACGCTCTAGGGTGCATTGCCCTTTTCTCTATTCTTTCCTTTTGAGTGATGTACAGACTTCCTTAATTTTCAGAACAATTTGGTAATGTGATTGTGTATTTGGTATACTGTATGTGTTAATGTTTTGCGACTAATTTTATGTGGAGTTATAAGGGAAACATACAAAATCTCTAATTTGAACAAAAGCAAGTAGTGAGTAATATGTCTTTTACTGAAGTGTGGACCAAATATACAAAGATAAGAGGAGGAGACGGTAAAATAATAATAGTTTATATAAATATTGATGTAACCTAGAATTGTGTTTTTTTTTGTAAGGTTATCTTGTTGAAAGGTATAACAAATTGTTTGATCATAGAGGAATAGAATTTGAACGAAGAAACATTCCGTTAAGCTCATTCCTTCAGGATGATTTAACGAAATGTGGGGCATATGGGTTCTTGGTATGTTGAAAGACTGGTATTAGGTATTACAGAAAGATGTAAAAAAAGCCAGCAAATGAATGTGTAAAACTGTTATCTTTGTATGCAAAGCTCATTGGCATAAAAGAATTACTTCATATCCAGTTGCTAATTAACGATAAGGAAAATGTTATTGTCATTCAATGAAAAAATTGTAATCACTGTAACCAACTCAACGCAAATTTTCATGTTAATATGTTAAACTAATGTACAGAATAAGATGAGGGGAATTACTACGGGTTTTACGTGACCAGTTGAGGAGGTGACCTTGGCGAGAGGAGCGCCATGGGAAAAGACGGTGGAAAGAAAGGCAGTTGCGTGGGAGCCTTCGCGGTGTGTGTATGGGGCTGTGATATTTCCACTAAAGTGAGGCTTAGATTGTGCTAAAATTGTGAAAAAAGTGCAACCAAATATTCGGACGGCAGCGGCGTTTATACCCCAAAGTCGTCTCCAGTATGTGTCAATTCGGAAAGCAAAATTATCCGAATAATTTTACGTTGGAATTCGGACGACTCGCCGACGAGTAAAGATGGCTGCTGCTTGGGACGTGGGTGTCAATATGGAAGTCCATCACTGGGGACGTAAAGAGCTGACCGAAATTGTACCAACAGTACTATGCGCCCTCCAGCACGCAACTCAAGGCAAGCACTAATTTTATAGACTTGTTTGATCTCAGAACATGTAAGGGCTTACAGTCAACTTACTTTGAAACGAAAAAAGATGATGTGCAAAATTTTTCTCCGAAAATTTCTGCCCCAAGCCAACACCAGTTCTGTTTCCTGGTCATGTTTGTTGTGTAATGGCGGTTTGAAAGTTAAATGGCTTGTTTGTTTAATAATTGAATAAAAGGCACAAGAAGTAAATTCATTATTATTACGAATTGCTTCATAGTAGAGAGAGTGAGACATTCAATCTAAGAAACTGCCTTGGTTTATAATACCATCTTTAAATGTGGTCGTTTTGTTCAAATAAATAAACTGCACTGCATTGAATAACAATAATTCTGCTACAAATTTGAATTCGCTTTGCTTGCTAATTCATGTTATGTGTAACAAGTTTTTCAAAAGTAAAGATGGCTGTCACTTAGATTGTCCCAGTTTGCTACCATGTTGCTTCGAAATAAATTCATGAATTTAAAAAAAAAGTATATATAAGAAAACAGTCATTGAAATGCACTATCACCACTAAAAGTAATTAACCGAAAAACATTTAAAGATTGCAAAATTGCTCCTTCAGCGCTGGCGACCGAAAATAAAATTTTAGCAATAGATTTTCTTAGATTGGGCCTAACTAAGGTAAGGCTTCGGGTCTGCTGTGGTGTGCTAGTGCGGTGTGGATGGATCTGATAGCAGGGTAGGTCAGACATTGTACAATCCTGTGTGCCCCACCGAATTTGCGCATTGGGCCCCTTCATCCACATTGTGCTTTGGATGGAAGCCCATCTTAAATGATTTCTACAATATTGCCCTCCAGTACATCGCCCTTGTATAGACCATCTACGTACTCCATCCAAATACCTTCTTTCCCTTCTTTGCTTAGAAGTGGTTTTCCATCTTAGGTCTTGACACTCATACAAGTGGTTCTCTTTTCTCCATAGGTTTCTTTAATTTTCCATTAGGCAGTTTCTATCTTACTACTGGTGATACATGCCTCTACATCCTTACATTTGTCCTCTAGCCATCCCTGCTTAGTCACTTTGCACTTACAGACAATCTGATTTCTGATACGTTTGAATTCCATCTCCCCTGCTTTATGTACTGCATTTTTATATTTTCTTCATTCATCAATTAAATTAAATATCTCTTCTGTTACCTAAAGATTTCTACTAGCCCTCGTCTTTTTACCTACTTGATCCTCTGCTGCCTTCACTATTTCATCTCTCAAAGGTACCCATTCTTCTTCTACCGTATTTCTTTCCCCCATTCTTGTCAGTCGTTCCCCAATGATCCCTCTGAAACTCTCTACAAACTCTGGTTCTTTCAGTTTATCCAAGTCCCATCTCCTTAATTTACTACCTTTTTGCAGTTTCTTCAGTTTTAGTCTACAGTTCATAACCAATAAATTGTGGTCAGAGTCCACATCTGCCCCTGGAAATGTCTCACAGTTTAAAACCTCGTTCCTAAATCTCTGTTTTACCATTGTATAATGTGTCTGAAACCTTCCATTACCTCCAAGCCTCTTGCACGTATACAGTCTTCTTTCATGATTCTTAAACCAAGTGTTAGCTATGATTAAGTTATGCTCTGTGGAGAAGTCTACCAGATGGCTTCCTCTTTCATTCCTTACCCCCACTACATATTCACCTACTACTTTTCCTTCTCTTACTTTTCCTACTATTGAATTCCAGTCCCCCATGTCTATTAAATTTTCGTCTCCTCTCAATATGTGAATGTTTCTTTTATCTCGTCATACATTTTTTTCATCCTCTTCGTCATCTGTAGAGCTAGTTGGCATATAAACTTGAACTACTGTGGTAGGTGTGGGCTTCGTGTCTATCTTGACTACAATAATGCGTTCGAAGTAGCTTACTCGCGCTTCTATTTTTTTATTCATTAGTAAACCTACTCCTGCTTACTCCTATTTGATTTTATATTTTTAACCCTGTATTCACATGACAAAAAGTCCTGTTCCTCCTGCCACCGAACTTCACTAATTCCCACTATACAGGGTGAGTTACCTAACGTTACCGCTGGATAAATTTCGTAAACCACATCAAATACTGACGAACCGATTCCACAGACCGAACGTGAGGAGAGGAGCTAGTGTAATTGTTTAATACAAACCATACAAAAGTGCACGGAAGTATGTTTTTTAACACAAACCTACGTTTTTTTAAATGGAACCACGTTAGTTTTGTTAGCACATCTGAACATATGAACAAATACGTAATCAGTGCCGTTTGTTGCATTGTAAAATGTTAATTACATCCGGAGATATTGTAACCTAAAGTTGACGCTTGAAACCTCCGACGTTCAGTTGTGTGTTGTAACAAACACAGGCCACGGTCGGCGAGCAGCATCTGCAGGGACATGTTTACGATGACGACCGTGTTTACGAGTGTGGCTGTAGTGCACTGTTGTGGTTTGGTTCAAATGGTTCAAATGGCTCAGAGCACTATGGGACTTAACTACTGAGGTCATCACTCCCCTAGAACTTAGAACTACTTAAACCTAACTAACCTAAGGACATCACACACATCCATGTCCGAGGCAGGATTCGAACCTGCGACCGTAGCGGTCACGCGGTTCCAAACTGACGCGCTTAGAACCGCACGGCCACACCGGCCGGCCTGTGGTTTGGTCTAGCTGTCGCAGTGTCCGCATGTAGCACTTGCTGCTACTGTTATTCTGCATTCGTCTCCGCACGCAGACCAACTGTAGTACACCGTATTACCAGCCGTCTATGAAAGTGTAGTGTTGTAGGAGCTGTGACCATGGTGTATTCGAACTCTGAAAAGGAGGAGATGATACTCATCTATGGCGAAGTGTCGACGAAATGCAGCTGAAGCCTGCAGGATGTATGCAGAACGGTACCCGGACAGAGAGCATCCAACGTGCCGCACATTGTAAAACATCTACCGCCAACTGTATGCAACAGGTATGGTCGTAGCACGCAAACGGGTCCGTAACAGGCCCGTCACAGGAGAAGCGGGTGCAGTTGGTGTGTTAGCTGCTGTTGCCATGAACCCACACATGAGAACACGGGACATTGCGAGAGCCGGTGGACTGAGTCAAAGTAATGTCATGCGCATACTGCTTCGTCACCGCTTTCACCCGTTTCATGTGTCACTACATCAGCAATTACATGGTGATGACTTTAATCATCGAGTGCAATTCTGTCAATGGGCATTAACAGAGAATGCGTTGCAGTTCTACCTGTTTACCGATGAAGCGGGTTTCACAAACCACGGGGCAGTGAATCTACGCAACATGCATTACTGGTCCGTGGACAATACTCGCTGGCGCAGACAGGTAGAGCGACAGCGATCGTGGACTGTAAATGTATGGTGCGGAATAATTGGCGACCACCTCATTGGTCCTCACTTCATTGCAGGGGACCAAACAGCTGCAACATACACCGCGTTTCTATAGAATGATCTGCCAACGTTGCTCGAAAATGTCCCACTGGAAACGCGTCGACGTATGTGGTATCAGCATGATGGTGGACCTGCACATTCCGCAATTAACTCTAGACTGACCCTTGACAGGATGTTCGACGGGCGTTTCATAGGACGTGGAGGACGCATAAATTGGCCAGCCCGTTCTCCTGATCTTACACCTCTGGACTTCTTTATGTGGGGTACGTTAAAGGAGAATGTGTACCGTGATGTGCCTACAACCCCAGAGGATATGAAACAACGTATTGTGGCAGCCTGCGGTAACATTATACCAGATGTACTGCGGCGTGTACGACATTCATTACGCCAGAGATTGCAATTGTGTGCAGCAAATGATGGCCACTACATTGAACATCTACTGGCCTTACATGTCGGGACACACTCTATTCCACTCCGTAATTGAAAACGGAAACCACGTGTGTACGGGTACCTCACCCCTCATGGTAATGTACATGTGCGTCAGTGAAAAAGACCAATAAAAAGGTGTTAGAATGTGGACGTAATGTGCTGTTCCAGTCTCTTCTGTACCTAAGGTCCATCACCATTGCCTTTGGATCCCTACGTAATTCGGTGCTCTCCGATACACACGATCGAACAGCGGAGGAGTGGTACTCAAGCGTCAACTTTAGGTTACAATATCTCCGGATGTAATTTACATTTTACAATGCAACAAACGGCACTGACTACGTATTTGTTTATATGTTCAGATGTGCTAACAAAACTAACGGGGTTCCATTTAAAAAAAACGTAGGTTTGTGTTAAAAAACATACTTCCGTGCATTTTTTTATGGTTTGTATTAACCAATTAACTAGCCCCTCTCCTCACGTTCGGTCTGTGGAATCGATTCGTCAGTATTTGACGTGGTTTACGAAATATTTCCAGCGGTAATGTTAGGTGACTCACCCTGTATATAACTTTAACCTATCCATTTCCCTGGGCGCTGATGACCTCGATGTTGAGCGCCCATAAGCCCCAACACAACATCCACTTCCCTTTTTAAATTTTCTAACCTACCTGCCAGATTAATGGATCTGACATTCCACACTCCGATCCGCAGAACGCCAATTTTGTTTCTCCTGATAACGGTGTCTTCCTGAGCAATGTCCCCGCCCCCCGGAGATCCGAATGGGGGACTATTTTACCACCGGGATATTCTACTCAAGTGGACGCTATCATCCTTTAACCATACAGTAAAGCTGCATGCTCTCGGGAAAAAGTACGGCTGTAATTTCCCTCGCCTTCATCCGTTCGCTGTACCAGCACAGCAAGGCCGTTTTGGTTAACGTTACAAGGCCAGATCAATCATCGAGACTGTTGCCCTTGCACCTACTGAAAAGGCTGAGGCCCCCCTTCGGGAACCACACGTTAGTCTAGCCTCTCAACAGATACCCCTTCGTTGTGGTTGCACCTACGGTACGGCTATCTGTATCGCTGAGGCATGCAAGCCCCTTCACCAACGGCAAGGTCCTTGGTTCATGCGGGGGATGTACACCTAGTACTACTGAATTAGTAAAAGCGTGAGGAGCGGCAGAGAAGCAGAGCACAGGTTGTAGAGATGGATGAAATATGGAGGGCAGAACAGAGTAGAGAAGAAAATAATGGTTCAAATGGCTCTGAGCACTCTGTGACTTAACATCTGAGGTCAACAGTCCCCTGGACTTAGAACTACTTAAACCTAACTAACCTAAGGATATCACACACAACCATGCCCGAGGCAGGATTCGAACCTGCGACCGTAGCAGTAGCGCGGTGGCGGACTGAAGCACCTAGAACCGCTCGGTCAGGGCGGCCGGCAGCAGATACCAAATGAGTAAATTAGGGAGGTAATGGATATAGAACAACCACTTGTGTAAAAAAGAGAGAATAGAGCTCTTGAATGGTAAGGTTATGTACAGCGAACAGAGCAAGGATAATGTCCAAAAGTAATTTTGGAACGCTCGCTGCCAGGAAGGAGGACGAGTGGATGGCCAAGACTAATACGGAGAAAGGGAGTGATTACAATGGTGAGGAAGAGAGATCATGAAGACTGTTGATCGGCAAGACAGGGACACTGCTGAAGCATGACGAGGCCCTTAAAAAAGAAGTTAATAAGAGATTTCCTTTGCAGTTGTTGGCTAAATAGCTCGATCCAAAAGCTCTCTTGTATCGGCAGGGGAGTGTGAGGTGTTAGTCAAGGTGGAACGTCAAGGTGAACGGCAATACAAGGACATTGCTGAAGCATGACGAGGCCCTTAAAAATGAAGTTAATAAGAGATTTCATTTGCAGTTTTTGGCTAAATAGCTCGATACAAAAGCTCTCTTGTATCGGCAGGGGAGTGTGTGGTGTCAGTCAAGGTGGACTGTTGCACAGGTCACGTCCCTGTTCACAAGCTGTTATTAATTCAGTTAAGACGCGAGACCGATCTGAGTACGGACTCATAAATGGACAATTGTTTGTAATAAACATTCAATATCGTGTCAACTTTCGAGCACCTGGAGTGATGAACCTATATTCCATGTTGTGCATTATTTCATGTGTAAATCTGAAACCGCTGTGTTAAGAATCTAGTCATTTTATACACTGTAAGGGAAAAAAAGACGCACCGCGAAGTAGTTGTGCATATTGCTCTGAAACTGATACTCATACAGGTACCGACAGGAAGAGCAAAATTGTGAACTTTGGCTGCCGGTGGATGAACGTATACCGCCGCAGCGCAAGTTCACTGCACAGCTGACAATGATACCGAACAGGGGTCATGTCGATACCAGGGCACAAAGTCTGCGAATTTTATTTCGGCTTCTTGATTGGATGTTAACTAATGCTTCGCAGACAGTCGATTTAACAATATAGGCGGATGTAAGCATCTGAGAGATGACCTTTAGTTTGTCTCAGAGAAGCTGGCTGAATAGGAGCGATGATACTATTGGACGATGTTGGCAGGGTGGGTGAACCATGACCGAACACAGCATCTAAAAGGAAGCGGTCGGCCTAGAGGAACGACAGAACGTGGCGCCAAAGCCAGCGTCACAGAGGCACTAATAGACCTGTATTCATCATCATCATTGATCCGACCAGCAATTGGTTCTTCGGTGAGCACAAGAACCATTAACTGGTGGTTTACAGAAAGGGAGGTGAACTCATGGCGCCCCTTGCGCGTACTACGGTTGACCTCTGTAAACCAAAAAGCCCGTTTGCAGTGGCGTCGGGCACATTCGGCCTGGAAGCTCATTGACTGGAAAATAGTTGTTGCATCGTACTGAGGCCCGATGGACAGCGAAGACGTGTCTGGAGACGCCCTGGACGCCTGGACAGCAGTGAGATACCAACCTGACTGTTGCCCGCCATGCTGCTCCACAACCAGAAGTGATGGTCTGGGGTGCCCTCACATATCGAGAGGTTCTACTTCTTGTCTTCGTGCTTGCCAAACCCTACCATGGCCAGCAAGAGAACGTTTTGAGGATTATGACACGCTAAGGCGTCAATTTGACAGGATCTGGCACCCCTCAGGACGACATAAAACAACTCTATCGATCAATGAGAATCCGGATAACTGCTTCCATAAGGGCCAGAGGTGTAGAAACGCGCTTTTGACTTGCTTAGTTTGAGAAGCTCCCTCTCGTCAATAAACAGTCCGACGTTAATGAAATTTCAATCATTTATTTATCTGAACATGTACATCACTTCTATCGATCTTCGTCTCATTCCAATAATTTCTTCGCAGAAGCAATGGAAAAGAGCAGGCCATATTAAAAAGAACGCAAAACCGCCAAAGTAGACGAAGTTTTACAGAAGCTCTAAATGCAGCACGAACCTCAGTGGGGATTCCACAACGAAACTCTCTTTCGAAATCTGGCAGAAAGTCCAAAGGGGTGCTGCTCGTGCTTAAAGTACACCACATAAAGCCTCAGCTTCTGTTGTATACCAGTTAGATTACACTCAGAGTATGTTCATACAATAGCTTCACCGATTGCTGGTTGAAAGATCCGAACCTTAGACTGGAAAACTGCACAAGTAACACCAATACCTAAAAAAGGAAATAGGAGTAACCCCTGATCTACAGACCCATATTGCTAAAACCGATTACCGGTAGGATTTTGGAACATATACTGCTTTCAAACATTATGAATTATCTTGAAGAACACGATTTATTGACAAACATCCAATTCGGATACAGAAAATATCGCTGTTGTGAAACATGACTAGCTCTTTATTCTAAAGAAGTAAGGAGTGCTATTCACGGGGGGCGTCAAATTCACTCCATAATTTTACATTTTGAGACGCTTCTGACACCATACCTCACAAGTGACTTCTAAACAAATTGCGTGCCTCTGGACTATTGTTTTAGTTGATTTCCTGTCAGATTAGCTACAGTTCAGAGTTATTGACGGAAAGTCATCGAGTAAAATAGAAGTAATATCTGGCGTTCCCAAAGAAAATGTTATAGTTCCTCTGCTGTTCCTGATCTGCATATACGATTTGGGAGACGATGTAATTAGCACTCGTACATTGTTTGCAGATGATGCTGCCGTTTACCGTCTTATAAATTCATCCAATGTTCAAACCGAATTACAAAACGATTTTGATAATATATCTGTATGATGCGAAGAGCGTTAAGTCACCCACATGAGTACCAAAAGAAATCCACTAAATTCCGGTTACACGATGCACCACATAAAGGTGAAGGCTGTAAATTCACGTCAATACTTAGGCATGACAATTACAAATAACTGAAGGTGGATCGATCACATAGGTAAGCTGTGGGCAAAGCAAACTAAAAACTACAATTTATTGGCAGAACAGTGAGGAAATGTGACTGGTCTACTAAAGAGACAGCTTATACTACGCTTGTTCCTCATCATCTGCAGTATTACTGTGCGGTGTGGGATCCGCAGCAGATAGGATCGACGGAGGACATTGAAAAAATTCAAAGAAGAGCAGCTCGTTGGGTACTGTCGCGTAACATGGGAAAGTGCGCCAGAACACTTGGACTGGCAGTCATTGACCGAAACCGTTTTCCGCTGAGGCAGGGGCTTGACATGAAATTTCAGTCAGCAAATTTCTCGTCAGAGTGTAAAAATATTTTGTTGGTGCCCACCTACATAGGTGGGAATGATCATCGTAACAAAATAAGAGAAATTAGAGTATACACAGAAAGATTTAGGTGTTCGCTTTTCCCGCGCGTTATTCGAGAGTACAACGGCAGAGTAATTGCTTGAAAGTCGTTCGTTGTACCCTCTGGCGATTATTCAGTTGTGAATTGCAGAGTGATCACGTAGCTATATATGGAGACATAGATACAGGAAAGATGCGAGGTGAGTCCTCTACAGAGAGCTGTCGCGAGGTGGATCTCATGTAGCTCATTTCTAACGACTACCTTCGTGCGTACGGCTAATCTGTTAAAATCAGATACGAGAGCATCTCAGTCAAACGAGACGCGGTTCTAACTCTCATGACAAAGAACCTACCACTGCAGGGCGCTCTCTTAAATCCACAAGAAACCTTGTAAGTATCAGTAAAGCACAGACCCACGAGAAGGAAAGGTGTGAGCAGTGTAGAGGTAAGTGAAATAAGGTGTTTGAGACATATGGATAGAATCGCAAAACATCGCTGTGTGATAGAGAGGCAGTTGTATAAGACTAACAGGATAGATGTTCGGGTTCATCATGTATATATAAAGTTATATTGCCTGTCTAGAGTATTTCCATCTTACATCGATAAGACAGAACGAAGTCAAACAGGCAATAGTTGGTTTATGAAGTAGTTCTGCAGGCACGATTATCTGTTTAACGGATATTTAAAAAGAAGGGATAACACAGTCAATTCTCGTCATTCCATTCGTGATTGCGAGCAGTAACAGTTTGTAAGGAAAAAACACGTGGGTAATAATGATAAATAAAAACATTCCTAAAATTATCTTTATATTTTAGCTACAAAAATTGTGACTACGTTTACATAATAAGATTTATATGTTAATCCTTACGTCTGCAACGACGTACGCTAAAGGATATTATATCAAAGCATGCGACGAGTTGTTATGACCCTCTTACGTTATAATACTTGGTTAGGAACTAATGTCAAAAGATGGCATTCATAATCGTCAATTTGTATTGATTGCTGATTGCTGAGTCACACAGTATACCATAAGAAAATTAGAGGCAGGAAGTATTGTTTTGGCGTTAAGGGAGCTTTAGGCACCGAAAACTCGACAGGTGTTTGATAGTTAAGTGTAACTGGGAACAGTGAAAATGGAGGGAGAAGTGTTTTCACTAGACAACTTCATTAACGTGTCACCATTACTCATAACTGTGCAACCTACGCCCGCATCTCGTGGTCGTGCGGTAGCGTTCTCGCTTCCTACGCCCGGGTTCCATTCCCGGCGGGGTCAGGGATTTTCTCTGCCTCGTGATGGCTGGGTGTTGTGTGCTGTCCTTAGGTTAGTTAGGTTTAAGTAGTTCTAAGTTCTAGGGGACTGATGACCATAGATGTTAAGTCCCATAGTGCTCAGAGCCATTTGAACCATTTTGTGCAACCCACACATGCGAAGACTGCACAATGTTTTGCATAGATACATTATTGACTCATAACTAAAGGTATCGTGTTACATGCATCCCGACAACAACACTGTACAGTGTATGTTAATTGTGAAAGGAGAGTCATCGACTTGGGACACAGATGGTTGGAAGAAGGTGCCAAATCCACATGAATCCCTATTTAGATTAAATAATGATTTTTGTCGGATAGCCGGCCAATGTGGCCGAGCGGTTCTAGGCGCTCCAGCCTGGAATAGCGCGACCGCTATGATCGCAGGCTCCAATGCTGCCTCGGGTATGTAAATATGCAATGTCACTAGGTTAGCTAGGTTTAAGCCCGCACTAAGTTTCGAGATACTGTAAAAGATCGCAAATATTGGGAATTTTGCGTCTGTTTAAATTTGGCATGTTTATTTCGTTGTTGCTGCAACGGTGTTCTGACCCGTTTTGTGTACCAAGGAGGATCAGCTCCGTCGTTTGTTAATTTATTTCGTATAAATCTCTCAATTTCTGGCGATACTATTTCTCTGCATTCAAGCCACATCTAATCTACACTTATATCATTAATTAGGAGAGTGTGGCTATTGTCTCTCAGGAAGGCATCAAGTGAATTTTTATCTGCTTTTTTGAATAGGTATATTATTAGTTTATTTCTGGAGGATTCGTGTGTTACAATATTCAGTCTCGCTACGACAATCTTGTGTTCACTAATCCCTGTATTAGTTTTGGTGCTCATTATTATCTCAGGATTATTTCTTGCTAAGAGTTCAAGTGTGTTCTCACAACCCGTTACCACTCGCGTGGGTTCATGAACTAACTGCTCGAAATAATATTCAGAGAACGCGTTCCACCAGCTATAATCATATGAGTCGGGTACGTGTTTGAAATCAAACTCAAATTTTCTTTGAACCTTTGAGCAACTTTATGATCTGATTTGGGAGGTCGGTAAAAGGATCCAATTATTACGATATTCCGGTTGCCAACAACGACCTCAATCCATACTAAGAGGAGCTATCTACTTCAATTTCGCCACAAGATAAACTACTTCTGACAGCAAAAAAGACGCCACCGCCAACCGTGTTTAGCCTATCTTTTCGAAACACGGTTAGGTTCTTAGCAAAAATTTCGGCTGAGCTCATCTCCGACTTTAGCCAGCTTTCAGTGCCTATAACGATTTGAGGATCAGTGCTTTCTATTAGCGCTTGGAGCTCTGGTACTTTCCCAACACGCCCGCACAGAACCGATCTCCCCGAAGGAGGAAGGTGATGCAAAGGAAGAAGAAAGAATAGAATCAGATAGATAGCCGCTTGCGAGATGGAAATGTTGAAGATTAGGTCTGAAAGTTACAGTGTACGACCGTGAGATAAACTATAAGCTGGCAACACGTGCAATGATGATTCAGGCAACTATTTCTGAGGAATGCGATCTGCCGTCCAAAATAACATTTAAATACCTTTTACAGGTCGTGCTAAAGAAAAGAAACGACTGCAACGTTTCACTTGAGTTGGATTGCCACAAGCATGTCTGATAATGCAATAGTATAATCTCTAAATTGGTCTACCATCAATAAAACTTCTTAATCGATTATCCAAAATCAATATATAAATGACACTAAGGAACGTTAATGCCTAACGTTTTGCTCACCGTCAGTTCATTAGAGCCAGAACAAAACCCCTAATGAGTGCATGGTAGAAAATTGATTTGGCCACATGCTTGAAGGAACTCTGTGGCCGTGGATGGAGCACCAGACTCTGGCTCTTGAAGTCCTGGGTGCAGTCGCTAGTCGGGTCGGTGAGTTTTCCTCGTTCCTGCTACTCCAGGAAGGCCCCAATTCCAGTCAGCCTACTATCATGGTGGGATAAAAGGCAGCAGGAATGATGAAATCCTCATCTAGCCTCTCCTACTGAAGCTGCAAGTAGAAGGGGTGAACTGCAGTAAAGCCGACACTATTATCACCGGCTTTCGCCACACTCTTTAGCTTGCAGATTAAAGCAGGGGCCGCAAGGAAAGCGGCTCCTGAGCCATGGCCTGGCACGAGTGGCATAGGATTCAGAATCGTTGTACGCTTGCTCCACCACCACGCCACGCTATCTGAGCATGAGGAGGGGGAAGAGGGGGAAACTGTGAACATTCCGATATGAGTGACAGTGTAGTCGCACTGCATGGTTTTACGTTGTTCTGTCACACTAAGGTGACCACCACCTATGTTCAACGTCATCCTTTAGTAACCACTATTGGAAGATAAGAGGCATCATTAGCAGCGGAGGGTATATAAAAGGTGTCTGAAGGACCCAGGAAACAGGGCAGTCACTTCGCAATAGTTCACGGGTGAACTGCCATCTGTTGGTGTGTACAACGGGCACAGTACTTCAGCTAAGGACCACGTTGCCATCATTAGGTGCGCTGATGAACTGACTTATATGGAACCAGCACAGCGCTTTTATCTCCTGCCTCTGTCCTTCTGATCCGCTGCTGCATGGGCCGTCTGCACCCAGGATCCCAACCAACACTGCTCTCAACGGTCCATTGTTCAATCCTGGCTTCGCGCCTATGAACGCTAGCTGGCGACACTTCTGCTATTCCTCCTTCTGTCCTTAAAGTCAGTTCAGTGTCTAGTATCTCATTCCTCTTATTAGCCATTCTAACAGTGGGCTCCCATGCCTCGCTTATGAACGTACCCACTACCATGATTTATTAGCCTTTCTGTTACTCAAATCTCAATAGATTCCTTAACGACATTGTCCCAAAACCATGTGTCAGAACCTTGATGAGATTATAGTTCATTACATGGAATTCCGCCAGGCAATGTTCTGCGACTGCTGACCTGTTAGGGTGCAGCAATCTGCTATAGCGTCGGTGTTCTCGGCAACGGTCTTCGACAGTTCACATCGTATGACCTATGTAAGTCTTACCACATTCTACATCCACATCTACATTTTTACTCCGCAAGCCACCCAACGGTGAGTGGCGGAGGGCACTTTACGTGCCACTGTCATTACCTCCCTTTCCTGTTCCAGTCGCGTATGGTTCGCGGGAAGAACGACTGTCTGAAAGCCTCCGTGCGCGCTCTAATCTCTCTAATTTTACATTCGTGATCTCCTCGGGAGGTATAAGTAGGGGGAAGCAATATATTCGATACCTCATCCAGAAACGCACCCTCTCGAAACCTGGTGAGCAAGCTACACCGCGATGCAGAGCGCCTCTCTTGCAGAGTCTGCCACTTGAGTTTGTTAAACATCTCCGTAACGCTATCACGGTTACCAAATAACCCTGTGACGAAACGCGCCGCTCTTCTTTGGATCTTCTCTATCTCCTCCGTCAACCCGATCTGGTACGGATCCCACACTGATGAGCAATACTCAAGTATAGGTCGAACGAGTGTTTTGTAAGTCTCCCAATTAATCTCAACCTGGTACCCGCTTTACCATCAATTAATTTTATATGATCATTCCACTTCAAATCGTTCCGCACGCATACTCCCAGATATTTTACAGAAGTAACTGCTACCAGTGTTTGTTCCGCTATCATATAATCATACAATAAAGGATCCTTCTTTCTATGTATTCGCAATACATTACATTTGTCTATGTTAGGGGTCAGTTGCCACTCCCTGCACCACGTGCCTATCCGCTGCAGATCTTCCTGCATTTCGCTACAATTTTCTAATGCTGCAACTTTTCTGTATACTACAGCATCATCCGCGAAAAGCCGCATGGGACTTCCGACACTATCTACTAGGTCTTTATATATATTGTGAAAAGCAGTGGGCCCATAACACTCCTCTGTGGCACGCCAGAGGTTACTTTAACGTCTGTAGACGTCTCTCCGTTGATAACAACATGCTGTGTTCTGTTTGCTAAAACCTCTTCAATCCAGCCACACAACTGGTCTGATATTCCGTAGGCTCTTACTTTGTTTATCAAGCGACAGTGCGGAACTGTATCGAACGCCTTCCGGAAGTCAAGAAAAATAGCATCTACCTAGGAGCCTGTATCTAATATTTTCTGGGTCTCATGAACAATTAAAGCGAGTTGAGTCTCACACGATCGCTGTTTCCGGAATCCATGTTGATTCCTACATAGTAGATTCTGGGTTTCCAAAAACGACATGATACTCGAGCAAAAAACATGTTCTAATATTCTACAACAGATCGACGTCAGAGATATAGGTCTATAGTTTTGCGCATCTGCTCGACGACCCTTCTCGAAGACTGGGACTACCTGTGCTCTTTTCCACTCATTTGGAACCTTTCGTTCCTCTAGAGACTTGCGGTACACGGCTGTTAGAAGGGGGGCAAGTTCTTTTGCGTACTCTGTGTAGAATCGAACTGGTATCCCGTCAGGTCCAGTGGACTTTCCTCTATTGAGTGATTCCAGTTGCTCTTCTATTCCTTGGACACTTATTTCGATGTCAGCCATTTATTCGTTTGTGCGAGGATGTAGAGAAGGAACTGCAGTGCGGTCTTCCTCTGTGAAACAGCTTTGGAAAAAGGTGTTTAGTATTTCATCTTTACGCGTGTCATCCTCTGTTTCAATGCCATCATCATCCCGGAGTGTCTGGATATGCTGTTTCGAGCCACTTGCTGATGTAACGTAAGACCAGAACTTCCTAGGATTTTCTGTCAAGACGGTACATAGAATCTTACTTTCGAATTCACTGAACGCTTCACGCATAGCCCTCCTTACGCTAACTTTTACATCGCTTAGCTTCTGTTTGTCTGAGAGGTTTTAGCTGCGTTTAAACTTAGAGTGAAGCTCTCTTTGCTTTCGCAGTAATTTCCTAACTTTGTTGTTGTACCACGGTGGGTTTTTCCCGTCCCTCACAGTTTTACTCGGCACGTACCTGTCTAAAACGCATTTTACGATTGCCTTCAACTTTTTCCATAAACACTCAACATTGTCAGTGTCGGAACAAAAATTTTCGTTTTCATCTGTTAGGTAGTCTGAAATCTGCCTTCTATTACTCTTACTAAACAGATAAACCTTCCTCCCTTCTTTTTTATATTCCTACTAACTTCCATATTCAGGGATGCTGCAACGGCCTTATGATCACTGATTCCCTGTTCTGTACATACAGAGTCGAAAAGTTATCAGTAGGTCCAAGATGTTATCTCCACGAGTCGGTTCTCTGTTTAATTGCTTGAGGTAATTTTCGGATAGTGCACTCAGTATAATGTCACTCGATGCTCTGTCCCTACCACCCATCCTAAACATCTGAGTGTCCCAGTCTATATCTGGTAAATTGAAATCTCCACTTAAGACTATAACATGCTGAGAAAATTTATGTGAAATGTATTCCAACTTTTCTCTCAGTTGTTCTGCCACTAATGCTGCTGAGTCGAGAGGTCGGTAAAAGGAGTGTAACCTCCACCCATAATAATTCACAGGAACTATCCACTTCTATTTCACTACAGTATAAACTACTACTAACAGCGACGAACACTCCACCACCGGTTGCATGCAATCTATCCTTTCTAAACACCGTCCGTACCTTTCTAAAAATTTCGGCAGAACTTATCTCTGGCTTCAACCAGCTTTCTGTACCTATAACGATTTCTGCTTCGGTGCTTTCTATCAGCGCTTGAATTTCCGGTACTTTACCAACGCAGCTTCGACAGTTTACAATTACAATACCGATTGCTGCTTGATCCCTGCATGTCCTGACTTTGCCCTGCACCCGTTGAGGCTGTTGCCCTTTCTGTACTTGCCCAAGGCCATCTAACCTAAAAAACCGCCCAGCCCACGCCACACAACCCCTGCTACCCGTGTAGCCGCTTGCTGCGTGTAGTGGACTCCTGACCTATCGAGCGGAACCCGAAACCCCACCACCCTATGGCGCAAGTCGAGGAATCTGCAGCCCACACGGTCGCAGAACCGTCTCGCCTCTGATTCAGACCCTCCACTCGGCTCTGTACCAAAGGTCCGCAGTCAGTCCTGTCGACGACGAGCATGGCAGTCTTCACCAAATCAGATAGCCGCCGGAAGCCACAGAGGATTTCCTCGGATCCATAGCGACACACATCATTGGTGCCGACATGAGCGACCACCTGCAGACAGGTGCACCCTGTACCCTTCATGGCATCCGGAAGGACACTTTCCACATCTGGAATGACTCCCCCCGGTATGCAGACGGAGTGCACATTGGTCTTGTTCCCCTCTCTTGCTGCCATATCCCTAAGGGACCCCATTACGCGCCTGACGTTGGAGCTCCCAACTACCAGTAAGCCCACCCTCTGCGACCGCCCGGATCTTGCAAACTGAGGAGCAACCTCTGGAACAGGAGAAGCAGCCAAGTTAGGCCGAATATCAGTATCAGCCTGAGACAGAGCCTGAAACCGGTTCGTCAGACAAACTGGAGAGGCCTTCCGTTCAGCCCTCCGGAATGTCTTTCGCCCCCTGCCACACCTTGAGACGAACTCCCACTCTACCACAGGTGAGGGATCAGCGTCAATGCTGGCAGTATCCCGGGCAACCACAGTCGTAGTCCGATCGGGGGATGCATGGGACGAGCTGGCCGTCCCCAACAAATCCCCATCCGGAACCCCACAGTGATGCCCATTGGCAACAGCCTCAAGCTGTGTTACCGAAGCCAACACTGCCTGAAGCTGGGAGCGAAGGAAGTATCTGATAGACCTCTGATTTCCATAGTCCACGGTCATCTTCCTCACTGTCAAGTAGTGCCTGTGTTTTGGCTGCTCAGCAGACGACCGTCTTCACTTGGTGTTCCCGGACAATTCGTTCTATCTTGCCACAAAAAGGAATGAATGGAATGACCGCATGGTTTTGAGAATAATCCTCTGGCTCCAGCAACCTAACAACCTGATAATGGCAACATGGTCGTTTGGTGAAATATTGTGCCGTTGGACACCGACATCTAGGAGTTCTACCGTGAAGTGTTTCGACATGAGGCATGCCAGGAGAGGCTGAAGAATCAGTGTGGTCAGTGTTAATGGTGAATGCATTGATGGATGGTTTTCGGGCAAAGGGTGGAAGCATTTCTGAACGCAGCTTTGGTTAAGGTGTACCGTGTATGTCAAAATGACAAAATAATGGTATCCCTAACTAACTCCAAGGTAGCTGTAATGCACCATGGACAATACACGGTGGGTGAACGATAGTTGTGGAGATGTATCTGGGCGAACAGACGTGCAGCTAACCAACAAGATGGACCAAGGGACTACCAACAGTAGCTCTTCAACGACCTTTCAGCGAACGTTGCTACATATGTGCCTCCACAGCAGAATCCTGCTCCATCCACCTATACTGACTGCTGTTTATCGCGACAAAGACTGGAGTTTGCACCATCAATACCGTAGCAGGACGTCCACTGAATGGTGACATGTGGTCCTTTCAGACGAATCACGTTTTATGGTGCATGAAACATATGGCTATTGGCATGTATGGGGTGAAACGTCTGGTTCCATGCTGGAGGAAGGAATGTTTTTGTGGCATTCCCTGAGTCGTTTTACCATTCAGGAAGGCACTAAGGATCAACACAAGGATGCATTGGTGCTTGGGGAGTATACTGTACGCCTCTGGAACCAACTCTCCGGATTTAAAACAAACTAAGAATCTTTGGGTGGGACCAACTCGATCAGGCTGTTCGTGGTACGGATCCTCAACGGAGAAACCTAGCGCATCTGGCTACAACACTGCATTCAGAATGGCTCCACACCCTTGTCAGTTCATTCTGGAACCTCAGTTACTTTATTCCTGCACGTATCGCGCTCCAAACGGTGGCCATTAGAGGTTTGGACTATTGGTCAGATTAATATTTCTGGACAGTGTATAATTTACATTTGTAAAAGAAGTTTTCAGTGTTATTTAATTATTTTTATCGAACTTAAAACATGATATAATTTTTATCTGGTGCATATTGTCAGCAAACGGAGAGGCGCAGATTTTAGCACACAGATTGCCACATAAATATGACTTATTTAGTTTCATTATGCATAAAAGAACTCTCACACAGCAATGTCGATCGAAATATTGCAACACCTCTGCAATCTCATTGTGGAGATGTGGAACCTCTACCTGAGGAAACCAGTGTAGATGTCATGAACAGCTTTGCCAAATACAAATCTGTCTTCAAAGTATGAATTACTTTGCAGGTTCGTCAGTTACGTCTGCAAATGCTCAGGGGCGCTTTGACATGAACAGCAATAGGTCTCGAAAGCAGCTCGAAAATGGATGTTAGACTTGCAGTGTCCTCATCGTTTAAAAAACTATTGTTGAAATTCTTTCAAGCCCACAATGAAGTCTTTAGGTCTCGAGTGTTTTCCAATGCCAATGACTTCAGAGACGAGGACTGTGATTGTCAGAATGTGTCTCGTCAACAACGAGATTTTATTTTTAAAAGCATCCCTATGAAATCAGAAAGAAATTGTTTCTCGCCTTGCAATGTCTTACTGTGGGGCATTGTGCAGATAACCTCACTATCAATACGAGGTCTGCAAATCATTCTGGATGCTTTAATTCGTTCCTGAACTCCTGTTTCCTTCATGTATATAACAATAGCGACTTTTAGATCAGAAAGTTATTCTACGAATGGCCCTTGACTTTACCAATGTAATTTGCCATATTATGTAAAGTCTCCATACATTTTTCTTCAATTACACTGAAATTTGTAGCATCTGTCCCTGCGGTAATGAGCATGACTTCAGAAACTTCAATTTCTTCACATCCTCTACGCCTTCAAATTTAGCTGGAGTGCTTCTTGATATACTGAACTACGATGGTCACTCCAAAAGAAATGCACTCTATTTTTGTGAAAATACAGTTTTCATTCTGCATGTGTGAAAGTTTTACAGTGTGTAGATACATCCTTCCCGATTGTTTTCAAACTTAGTTCAACCTGTTCCCGTGACGCACTGTCACAGCATGTCTTCAAAAAGGCTGCTACACTTGAAACGTCCCCTTAGAAAAATTATACATATGACTGTGCTTAAACTGACACACAATATTTTTTTTAACGCAACGCAGTCTGACTTTCAGAAATCCCCACACAAGAAAGGCCCTGACTAACATTAACCTATAGCTTTCACAAATCACTTACCTCACAAAAATCTTCGTTACTCGAGCTACAGCAATACAGCGAGCGCCACTACTGCCAGCTAAATAAAAGATTCAAACTACTGAAGGCAGTAACCACTGATAGCCATAGTTAGCAAATGAAAGATTTTAATAGAGAACAAACAATGTATTTATTTATCTTAATAGTCATAATAAATATAGCAGTTCATGACATTCAGTCTTACAAATTTCAAAACTCCGCCATTTCTCTCCTCACATCCACCACTGCTGGTGGCTCACCTCCAACTGCGCAACGCTACGCGCTGTTCACATCCAGCTGCCGCTGCCCAACACTACAATTGCAGACAACAATGCAAACTAGCCACAGACTGCACACAGCACAGCCAGTGATTTTCATACAAAGCGCTACGTAACGTTGCCAATAAGAAAACATAAACAGCCTACTAGCACAGCCATATTATTGTAAGATTGTTTCATAGCAAATGGCGGTACCTATCGCTTATGCGACTGCATAATATATTCTGAGAATTCTCATCTCTCTCTTCTGATTTTCCCATTCATTTTTAAACCTTGCACCGATAGACTGCTGGGTTGCCTCTTTCTGTGCAAGCACCCACTGGACTGGTGAACGTCATCTTACTACTAACAATCAGCGAGCGGTTAATAGAGCTCACACCATGCTTTTTCCAAACGGAACACACTGTGGCGGCCGAGAAATGCCATACCACAGTGTTAAATGAAATGTCGCGCAGCGTCCAGAAGGACCGAGCAAAGGCGAGACAGAGCGAGCCCCAGCCCGCGCGCGACCCGCACATCCGGTACGCAAGAAGTCTGGCACGCCGTGGTAGGCGCTGGCTGAAAGTCCCTCCATCGAGATGGAGATGAACTGAGTGGGAGCGATGATGTATGTGCGACACGTATTTGTACTTTCGTCTGCTGCGACTCCTGGTATGGAGACATACTCGTCACATGGGAATGATTGTTGCCTGCTACAGCAAATAAATACCTTGCTGAGGGTTCGATCGACACTTCATATCCCTTCATTCCACGATCTCCACTTTGAAGACGACATATATAGTCCGGTCCTCCATTCACCGTAGAATATCACAAATCTAACTGTGATCTATTTAATGGCTGCAGTCGATTAATGGTTCTGTGTCCGAGATTTCCTTGCGCTATTCAGGTTTTGTAACTGTTTTCCACGCAAATGTGCAAGATTGTGTAGCACATTGTTTATTTCGTAAAAAAATCTGTAAAATACCCTCACAATAGCAAATGACGTTCTTGCCACCTTGCATTTGGTTCGCATTCACAGTAACTGAAAGTATTGCAGGTCTACACGACTTACCACAACGTCAGTTTACTCTGCAGTGACGCTTATTTTCTATGAAAAATTTATTTAGAGAACATTCTCTCCCCAATCGTTTAAGTGATTTGAAGTCGGAAAACGAAGTACAAACATGTACATAATAAAGTAATTATGCTACATGAATGTGAGCGCTATTTTATTCTGTATTAGCATTAACATTTTAAATTTGTTTGATATATATTAATGAAGCAGCAACCATATTCCGGTCGACTGACATCTTAAGAAATAATTTATAACAACTCAGCGTAAAGGAATTTTGTTGCCGATTGAATTTTAATATTTCATAACGGCCTACTTTTATTAGTAGGCTATACAGGTTTGAAATTAGTCAAACGAGTAGTTCACCCAAGAAATATATTATTTCTGTATGATGTCGTCCTTTTGGACATGTCCGAAAGAACAGTCAGCATACACATATAATTACGGCGATCACAAGACGAGGATCATTTCTGTGCTGATGTACACATACGCTCGAGCTCATGCGGGAGTAGGTCAAATGGCTAGGAAGCACTACTTTCGTACTGCGTGAAGTAAGTTGAAAATGTGAGTCTGCTGGGGATGGTAGAGGGGCGTCTTTGGGATAAGTTCGTGCAGCCAGGATAATTCCTCTGTCAAAAATGGTTCAAATGGCTCTGAGCACTATGGAACTTAGCATCTATGGTCATCAGTCCCCTAGAACTTAGAACTACTTACACCTAACTAACCAAAGAACATCACACAACACCCAGTCATCACGAGGCTAATTCCTCTGTCCTCCGTGGCATAGGGGTTAGAGGTCCTGCTTAGGAAAAGTACGCCTTTGGCCTTATAGCGTCTCGGACGTGCACAGCGCATCGGTCGCATCCCGTTTGGCGTGAGCTTTGTTTACATCCGTGGGGCTTCTCATAGCGGTGTATTGATTACTACAGCTCACGATGGCTCTTTCTTACCGGAATGCGTCTATCAAGTTCACGTTCGACGCACAGTACACAAGACCAAATGAACACGAAATCGAACGTTTCATGCGTGAAGTGATGAAACTAGATCCCAGGTATCTGATAGGAATTCACCTATCAATAGTGACCAGCGTCGTATACGTCAAACTCATAGATGAGGCAGCGTGCGACTGACTTATTCGTCAATCCACCGACGGTAACCGCTTTTGCCACGCTGACGTGAACTTGGGTGTGGTTTCTGTTGGTCGTGCCGGTCTCGGAATGAGAACGGTACACGTTTTATAACTTCCGCTCGAAGTTCCTGTGGGCACGATTATCGCAGCACTTTGACCTTACGGCAAGGTCCTTAATCATGCTGCGGACAAATGGACCAGCTTCGAGATGTATCCTGTACTCAATGAAGTGCGCCAAATAATAATTGAATTCCAGAAGCACATACCATCTTATGTGACAATGGATGGCTGTCGCGCCATCGTTATATACCGTGGTCAACCGAAAACCTGCTCTGTCTGCGGGCAGGAAGGCGATGTCCGAACTGACTGCCTTCAACGATGTCTAGTACAGCTGCTTCGGGACACGCAGCACCCGCCACAGCAGATGACATCGCTGCCTGTTACGTATGTGGAAGCGCAACGGAACGACGTGTACGACGCGCGTGACAGGCCGGTGCCCACAGAGTGCCAGTATCGCCCCCGATCCCACATCACAGACAGCGCAGATGGCCTTGTCACACCACCAGCCAGACGCCCCACAACAGCTGCGTAGTCACGGTCCTACCACGCTCCTGTCCAACCCACCTTCAGGTATGGAAGCGTATCCGCTAGAGGAACGCACTGAACAGCATCCCTCAGGAGACGTGGAAGCTCCACCACGAAAACAGCGGTCGAAGAAACGAAAGAAGAGACGGCTGCCTACAAAAGAATAGCACCACAACCGAGGCGACGAACTAGACAGTGGGAACGATCATGATTCGCTTCCACCGCCAGGCCAGGACGACGTCACATCCATAGCGTCGCTGCTGCAAACTGTGGAGGAGCCGCAAACTGTGGAGAAGCCGCCGCACCAAAGAGACGCAATGGATACAGATATGCAACAGGATGAGGTCCCATCTGCAGATCAACGCCCGTCAACAGCGACAGTCCTCACCAATGCGTTAGGAGATTGGGTACAAGGAATGGAATAAACTAATGAGATGCAGGAGGTCGTCGTTCAGTCATTGGCTCACACCGACAACCTGGTCCATGGCGGCCAATGAGACCGAGTCGTGTGGTCCCGGCTCAGGAAGAACCCTCCGTCGACGGACGATGAGTACATGCGTGACTTCCCAGAAGTGCACAACCGATGTCACACGTATACCGTATTGGCACAGTTAACATAAATGGTATTCGCACCTTAGTGAAGATACAAATGCTGCACGATATGCTGCGGGCAGATGACGTAGATATAGTTTTTCTGCAGGATGTACGAAACGATGCCCCAGTTGAGGTTTATAGTTAGGACGTCTATTGTCTAATAGGTTACGACGGTAGCGGTGGCACGGCCATACTGTTACGAGAAGGAATAGTGGTGGAAGATATGGAATACTTACCATCGACCAGTGCTGTTGCTCTGGCTGTTGGGGATGTACGCTTGGTGAATGTTTACACACCATCTGGCACGACCAAGAGAGGCGAACGCACAACCTTTTACTCAGATGAAGTGTCGCCGCTATTTCGTGGATGTCAGGAAAATTATATTGTCGACGGGGACTTCAACTGTGTTCTGTGGCCCGAGGACAAATGACCACACTTCGTTCCTTGCACGGCGTTACAGACGCTGGTCAGGGATCTTGCACTGCATGACACCTGAGAAATGATGCACGGCGACAGCCACGGATATACTTACTTTACAAGCTCTCGGCTAGTCGACTAGACAGGTTGTGTGTCCCGTGAGCTACACAAGGCGACGGGTGACTGTTGCCTACAGCCTTTACAAACCACCTGAATTACATCTGCACCATCGCTCTGTCACGACAGAAGACATGGCGCAGTGGGGACCCATGGAAGCGCACCGTTACCCACCTGCAGGATGAGAACTGTTTACGGGAGATTGAAGTCACGTGGCGAAAATGTCAACGGCGCCAACGTTCGTACGATTCAGTGCTTAAATGGTGGCTCTGATTTACGCCGAACGTTCACACGATAAGTCCAAGACAAGTCAATTGGCAACAGGCGGCTTCCGAATTTTATTTCACAGCCCAACTCGAGTTGGCGGAACAACCACCGTCTCCCGACCGTCAGCAGGTTCCCCAACGTATCAAAGCACAATTGCTGCGTCTTACGGCAGTGAAGATGGAAGGAGTTAAAGTACGTGCGAGGATGCTCGACGGATTACGCAACGAACGACCGTCCTTGCCCTAAATACTTGAGAAAGGAGGCAGCTGCAACGTATGCGTATACGGGATGTCGAAGTGGACGATGGATCGCGGACCACATTACAGATCGATATTGCACGTGCTTTCGCTCACCACTACCGTAGTTTCTATACGGAGAACCAGCTGGACAGAGCAGAACTGGCAGACGCGCTTCGCGAAATGCTGGCGGATGAACATCCCACTGAGGTGGACGCCCTTATGGCTGAAATCACCGTAGATGATCTGGACGCTGCCCTAGTGTGGTGCGTTAAACATATCCCGTGGACCGGATGGACTCCCTCTTGAGTTCTACCGCACCTTTGCTCCTCTGGTGGTACCGGCGTGGGTACGGATGTAC